>NW_017807200.1:0-755 GCF_001891065.2 Hippocampus comes | reverse complement strand
AGGTCCCGTGTTAGCCTAGTAACTCAAAATCAAAAGATAACATAAGATCCAATAAACATGATAGAGTGATAAGGGAG
Organism: Hippocampus comes; assembly: GCF_001891065.2. Taxonomy (NCBI): domain Eukaryota; kingdom Metazoa; phylum Chordata; class Actinopteri; order Syngnathiformes; family Syngnathidae; genus Hippocampus; species Hippocampus comes. The sequence continues at coordinate 678 of NW_017807200.1, read as the reverse complement.
GTGCTTATTCACGATTTGAAAGAGTGCAAAGGTGCGATCATCACAGGGACTTACAAGGTTATTTTGGACTTGGGGGTGGAGGGGACAGGATATTTTTTTGTTTTGTAAATTGATGAAAAATATCTTCATGTATTTGTTTTTGTTAAATTTCGACTCAATTGTCTGAAGTTGGAATTTTTTTTTTTTAGCTAGCTAGCTAGCTAGACAGACAGATATCTCGCTATCCAGCTAAAGAGATATTTTGTTTTTGACTGAATGATTCATTTGATTAAACAAAATGAAGAAACAACATTTAAGGAAAATCACATCAGTGGGGGTGTGATGTACTTGCAAAAATTATTGAAACTGAGCGCTTCTTCGTGGTGACTGATTAAGGCGAAGGAAGGACTGATATACACGAACGAGGCTGCTTCAGGTTCACCTCTATGTCAATGACAAGTTATTTTTTCCCAAAATTTATTCCTATTCGGTTACTGGTTTGGTCCATAACGTCAGAAGATGGTCAGAAATTTTCCTGTTGAGAGGATAAACTCATCGGATGTGATGCTTGTTTGGGTCTCCTGGTCAACCGTTTGATTCTTCCTCCCCCTGTGGCATGCATTGGTATGATCCGCTCCCATTGAGGCTTTTGTGCCGAAGTGTTTCACTCTTCAAACCAGCTACGGAGGAGGGATCCAG
>NW_017807199.1:0-222 GCF_001891065.2 Hippocampus comes | reverse complement strand
AAAAACTAGCACATTGAGGCCACAGTGCTTAAAAAAAACCTTTACACAACATAGTGGAACTCAAGCAGGAGCAAAACATGTTGACAGCCAATAAAACAAGACCCACAGGCATATATTCTTTATCCTCTGCAAAAAAAAAATTATGATTGTACCTTAGTTGGGACAGTCTTCTTCTATTTCCTCCTCAAACCTACATGTATTATGTCTGTATGAATGATACAG
>NW_017807198.1:0-486 GCF_001891065.2 Hippocampus comes | reverse complement strand
CACTTGATTCGATACAGGGAACAAGGTCAACAATCTGATCAGGAGTAGCAGAAGTTGTCGTCCTGAAATACAAGTCATGATGATGGTCGAGAACAGGTGTGCCGGCTGGAAGGAAACGCCCTTCACTCCAGCTGGAGCTGAAACAAAACAAATACAGACATGACACACAGGGAAGCCACAGTTTTACAAGACCTGCAAGGTATATTTGCGATGTGTCATCACACAATCCAGAAGATAATTTTTTAGACAAATATGCACAACAGGGTGCAACAGAGCACTTAAATTATTCACAATTTCACTGCTTCCAGTGTGAAATGGGGTTTCAAAAGCTAGAAAAATATTGTTTGAAACAAAAAATCAAATCAACCCAAGCACTTCTTTATTTAGAGCCAAATCCCAATAGTTATTTTTTGACACCATATGACTGAAACAAAAAAACCAAAAAAAAAAACATAAGTGGTTAAAAGTGTTTTATGTAACAGCCCT
>NW_017807197.1:0-219 GCF_001891065.2 Hippocampus comes | reverse complement strand
GCTTGACGAAGACGAAGCAAAACCTAAAAGACAGAGTATACACAGTGGACGAAACTGCTCTCGTGGTGCTTTTCGTTGGCATGGTGACAACGGGTCACACCCAGGGAGCAGATGACGGTCAATTGAGACATACCGTATACGGTTTGTATGACTATAGCGGTTGACTAGTTGATTTATTGAACATATAAACCTAACAATAAAAGACATATAAACTGCACT
>NW_017807196.1:0-240 GCF_001891065.2 Hippocampus comes | reverse complement strand
ACAATTGCGAGATTTTCAAGAGCGGCGAATGTTGCTTTCTCATCAGTATTCATCAGGGTTTGTTCAAGGTCACAAATTCTTATTTTTATTTCCTTATTTACATTATATTACACACATTAAGTGCAGCAGAAGAGTTTTGAGCTTTACTCCTCTTTTTTTAAACATGTTTTCCAGAATACTAACCAGCTTTAAGCACACGCTTTTACACACTCTGCATTGACTGTCCATCTTATTTCCACA
>NW_017807195.1:0-241 GCF_001891065.2 Hippocampus comes | reverse complement strand
CGGGCCGCCCGGTTTTAACTTTCAAATAATAATCATAATAATAATATTAAATTTTATTTCAAGTTTGATGGTTTGTCACTCCACGTTTTATATGCCAGTGCTACGTGAATGGAGTCCATTAGGTCATGTAAAAAGTTTTACATTTTCAAACACCACCCCCGCCCCCCCCAAAAAAAATAACTCATTTCAACGGTACGGTATTGAATGACTCCTTTCCAAGAATGTTGGTAATTAATTTGCA
>NW_017807194.1:0-302 GCF_001891065.2 Hippocampus comes | reverse complement strand
TATTTTGAGAATTATTTGGATGTGCACCAGTCTTGCTTTATGTCACTACAATTGGAGTTCCAAAGACTAATAAGTCTGACACTGATGGCCCAGCAGGCTAAAAGAATATTTCTCAGGGGACACATCAGTGAAAAAGGTTGCGAACCACTGGTGTAGATAAAAGCCTTCTCATTGTAAGTGTGTTCCATTTACCATTGTGATCAAGTTGGATTTTTAGTCAACTGTTAAACGTGCTTTGGGGCAAAAGTACAAATTTCTGACCCCTTTGAGTTGATTCGGGATTCCCCGCTGAAACGGTAAAC
>NW_017807193.1:0-456 GCF_001891065.2 Hippocampus comes | reverse complement strand
AAGTGGCGATAAACAAAACCAAATGTATCCTACTTGATGTTATTAATATTATTTTTTTTTTGCACAAATGTGTGTTCCCCAGACAGCAGGAATTGTTTTCCAAAGCAAGTGTTTTTATTGAAGACATCTTCACCACTCCCCACCCGTGTCCTCTTTAGAAACACTCATCAAACATCAGCGCATGTTGGCGAATGTCTGTTTGTATTCATTTTTGTAAGGTCACGTGTGATCTCGCGAGATCGGTGGCGGAACAGAATCCTAATATGTGTTTGGTCTTCTGTGTTGGGATGATGGGAACACAGTACGAGCAAAGCTGTTGAATTCTGATTTGTTCTCTGTATGTGCTGGGTCTGTCACAGATGAAAACGATAATGCGTGAGTGTGTAAGCACCAAGTATCAATTTGCCTAAAGAACTAAATCCCCCTTTTGTCATTTTCAGGAAGCGATTGGCATGG
>NW_017807192.1:0-263 GCF_001891065.2 Hippocampus comes | reverse complement strand
TCAAACTCATTTTTGTCACGGGCCGCTTTGGAGTTGCAAGTTACAACTTCCTTCGGTGGGTCGTTACGACGGTGAAATTTAATTACCGGCAAATGGTTATATTTTAATTGTACAACTCAACTCAACTGTGTTTTTTAGAGCAACTTAAATCAACCATCGCTGTACTGTATACAAAGTGATGTACATGGAGTAAATATCAGAAATACAATGATGTAATGATTTATTAACAACAACAATTCTGAAACCAGTCATATTTTGTTCAA
>NW_017807191.1:0-706 GCF_001891065.2 Hippocampus comes | reverse complement strand
TAGATACACCGCTGTTTGTTGAGCCTGGATTATGACGACGACTAAAGGAGGATTTCATGTTGTTGGTTTCTTGTTTACACATTATTATGATGTCACACTGTGAAGGTTATCTGACCCAGTTATCGCCATCCCGCTTACCAGAGGTTGGGGTCAAGAGTCAGAGTCAAGTCGCCTATTTTAGGCCTAATATTTTGGGGCGGAGCTGTCGTGAGAATGTGTGTTGCGGCTGAGCGAGATTGTACGACTCGCTTCCTTGACTTTCGTGATATTTGCCACAGTACCTTGGGACTTGCTTAAAACTTCAATCGTCAGACTTGAGATGTACTTATGGCTTACACACACCCGATGTGATTTACTCCCACATCTGCTGCTGACGCACACGCAACCAAATCGAGCCGAACTGAACCGTCCCACCCAGTGGAAACAGGATAACACGCAGTCGTGTCCCCTTATTCTTGTTTTCTTTGTGTCTGCGGGATGGACAGTTTGAGACTTGGAAGGGAACCAATTTGCTAATCTGAGTCCCGCTCGACCAAAATTAACCCCAAAGCCAATCAAAGTGACACCGGCTGTGTCATCTGCCTCACGTAAGCGTTCAAATACCAAGTCAACAAAAAGAGAAATACCTCCTTCCCTCCCTCCATCCATCCCCGCGTCTCTGTAATGGGCCGTGGAGGCGAGTCATGTCAAATGGTCCAAAGTGGTT
>NW_017807190.1:0-238 GCF_001891065.2 Hippocampus comes | reverse complement strand
AATTGGTTTTCGCTGGGGTGCGTTTCTATCCGAGCAGGATGATTCCTAAGTACTTGGAAAAAAGTTTTGTTCCAATTGTAAAAAGGCTTCCAAAAAGTTCCTTCGAGAAACCTTTAAGTCATTCAGTACCAGCCAATTCTAGACCCCATTTTTTTTTCACCCTCAGTCTTGTAAAAATTGAAAAAAAATAAGTATCTGGGGTCGAACATGTGGAGTGTGAAAAGACATATAAATATGT
>NW_017807189.1:0-397 GCF_001891065.2 Hippocampus comes | reverse complement strand
ATGTACCAAATAATTGTTCGTGTCACTTTTGCGCGGCATACATATGTCGAGGGCCGGGCGAGTGGGGATGCAAGGCCTTATTTCAAGGTATCGAGTACTCCAAAAGGTTGTCGATACCAACCAGTGATACCTGTCACTGTGGCACTTTTGCTCTCATTCTTCTGCCTTTTGTCAGAAATTTAAAAAAATGTTATTTAAATTGATGCACCGGTGGTATCGGTCACTTGGTATCTGTCTCGGTGTTGAGTACTCGCTGGTATCGAACATCCCTGTGTATGTGCTATCAAACTAAAACGCCAACTGTTGCTGTGATGGTGTTAGGAATTCGAGGTGGCTCTAACAGCTGTGGATATTACATTAAAAAAAAAAAATCGTCCTCATTGCAGTCCTCAAATTT
>NW_017807188.1:0-927 GCF_001891065.2 Hippocampus comes | reverse complement strand
AATTCCGGGAAAATCCGGAGGACTTTCATCTCAGTAGTAGTAATGAGAGGACGACACAGAGCACAATCAACTTAAATCTCCCCATATTGATCCTAACAGACTTAAAGACACCACGGCCTCCTTTGGGCATCTTGATGTCGGATGTCCATTGAGCAAAGACAATAGAAAAACAAACAAACCGTGGTTTCCGTGTCTCGAACAGTTCCTCGTGAAGCAAGCCATGTATCTTTGTAACTCCAGACACGTTGAGGAGACGCAGTTTGCTGACTCACTTATAGGAGATGTAAAAAAGTACAGACTCTGAAAAATGTCATCTTTATTATGGCACATGCGCATCGCAAAGATAGGAATTCATTTGGAATTGTCTACTTTTATCTAACCTTGACCAATCAGATGCAACCTTAAATGTGCATCACTGTCAAACAGTGGTAAGGAGGTATGTTGAAGAGAGTTGAAGAGCTTCATTTAGATTTTAGACAAACATAGTGCTTTGGCTTCATCTTGTCGCATCCCGGTGCCAAGGAACTACCGACGAAGCAGTGCTTTGATGCCATCTTTGGTGCCAAGGAACTATGTTAAAGTTGAGGAGTTTCTTTTCGACAATAGTAGTGCTTTGCTGCCAACTTAAGGCCGTCCGTTCCTGGTTCATGTTCCTTCATGTTGCTACAGTCTTGGGTTTTTTTTTTTTTTTGCTTCATAAGACTCTTATATCTAGTCCCAATTTTTTTTTTTTTTTTATATTGTGTTCTCTTCTTTAGAAAAGTCTATTTTGATGTGGTCAAAAGTACAGGTATCTGTTTTCAAATGTCTGAATCAAAAATTATGAAAAATAGAATAATAATACTCAAGCAAGTAGAAATACCTCCAGTAACAGTTTTAATTTTTTTTTTTAATTACTTCCCACCACTGTTGTGTAGATGTAGTACA
>NW_017807187.1:0-443 GCF_001891065.2 Hippocampus comes | reverse complement strand
TTATCCAGAAACTGGAGGCGAAACACCCAAGAAGACGACGCATCATTAGGACTGACTTTTTCTCACAGCAATTAGGTATGCAGGATGTCAGACAAAAACTAATACTTCCAATAGGACAACGCGTGTTGGACAAGATCATACTATGTCCTCCTGTACAACGACCCCAGAAAAGCGGGCAAATGACACTTCCACGCATGCTCGGCATTGAAGCGGACAAACATACAAACATCAAAATGACTAAAACTTGACCAAAATAAACAGTGCATGACATATTCACTCGGTTGTGTCATTTCACACTTGATGAATGGCCAGGCAGTCCCAACCTAAAATGGCTCAATTGACATCATTCAAACTACAATCCAGCTGAAGACGACACGAGGCAGCACACACACGTGAAAAGGCGAAAGAAAGGGAAAAGTTGAAGAAATGAACCTGTACATCCT
>NW_017807186.1:0-1462 GCF_001891065.2 Hippocampus comes | reverse complement strand
GAATGATGCAGAGCAGTGCTTGTACAGTTCTTCCAACGTCATCTTGTATTACAGACGTGTTGAGTTAAATTTTTTTTCTCAAGTATGATTTAAAAAAAAGTACGTACATAAATGTTAAGTGTTGAAAATGTTACTCCATTCATATAACTGACGTTGGATCTTTTTTCAAGAAATTGGTTGTTAAGAAGTAAATCTGCTTGCTGTGCATAAAGGGTTGTTTGTTCCAGTAGAAAGCTTTTGTTTGTTAATGTAAATGGTTGAAACTTTGGTTTGAGAAAAGGGATATAAGAATGAAGACTATGATGGTTAGCAAAACGTATTTAATGTTGATATTCATTTCTAGTTACAGTGCATGCATTTGCTGCTTGTGCGTGGATGCAGAACATGTATTTTGAGTATTCTAAAGGAGGTATTTTTGCGTTCCAACACATTGCCACTAGTTTCGAGGTGTAGGGGGAGAAAGTTGTTTTTATTTACTTATTGTAATGTAATTCACGTTGATGGTTCAATAAAGATGGTGCATTCAGTTTCAACTTTCATTTGACAAATCTTAAATCATGCATCTTCAGATTGCTATGGAGGACCTAGAGTGCCCAGAGGAGGACCAAGGGTGCCCAGATTAAATCAATAAATATCCATCCACTCATTCATTATCTGCTCCGCTCATGAGTGTCATGGGCATCAATCAATGTATAATTTAATAATTAAATGTGTCATGTTGGATTTCTGTATCAATTAAAATATTTTATGTAATTTTGACTTTGTTTTGGGCAATCATCCATAACCTAGATATGTAATTAAACATCGAAATCTCACTCACTCACTCATAAATCCTGACATTGAAATGAACTTAAAAACATATCCATCCATTTTCAACACTGCTTATCCGGAAGAGGGTCGTAGAGAGTTGCTGGAGCCTATCCCGGCTGATTTTGGGCGGAAGGCAAACTACACCCTCAGCTTCTCGCCAGTCAGTCGCAGAGCACATAAAGAGACAAAACATTCACACTGTCATTGAGTGCAACCGATCCCACTACCCGCACACAAGTCCGGCGTGTGTACCACTACACTATTAGCTACTCTTCAAATATAAAACACATGTAACTATCAAAATAATTATTGAAATAAATACTGAAATGTATTTGATGAAAATTGTTTGGCAAGTTATTTAATTTTGGCACTCCTGTGGTCCCCCATAGAGTATTCAAGCGGAGTTTTCTTTACACGAGTGTGTGTGGTGTCAAGATTGTGCACAGGAGGTGTTCGGTGCTTTCTACTGTTTTTATTACCGATTTGCTTTACTGTTTGTTGTATATGTTAATTTGCTCCATGTACAACACTTTGTATGCAGCGATGGCTGTTTGAATGTGCTCTATAAATACAGTTGAGTTGAGTTGAGTTGAGGAGGCGCTCTCAAAAAACGGCAGGATTTATTTGACGAGGGAATATGACGTCATCACGC
>NW_017807185.1:0-674 GCF_001891065.2 Hippocampus comes | reverse complement strand
ATTTCACTGAACAATGAATATTTATTTTCCCTACTAAATGGGACTTCTGCACACAGTGTCTGTAAATCAGGGCTGTAGGAAGTCATCATCTCTACGCAGGTGTTTGTTTTTAACATTGTTCATGGTGGAGAATAGATGCTCTCATGCATCTGTAGATGCGAAGATCGACAGGACTCCAAATGCCTATTTTGTACGCCAATTTGCAGGGCTGTCAGAGAGTGTGATGTATATTTTGAGCGACAAAAAACTAATACAATGTAAATTATTTCATTGTAATATTTTGGGATCACAATAATCTTACAATTTAAAACTACAATTAAAGAAATGAGCAAACACAAATAAAATACTTGGTTCAGATATTGTGCATTTTTGGTGTCGGTGGGTTTACCGCGCATGCCGCCTGTCAAATCTGCCTGCTGATTCAGGCCAATCAAGTGGTTGCAAACGTCTCTGAAACAGGCAAATGCAAACGCTGATCACCAAAATTGCACAAGTTCTGATGGAAGAGGTGAAATACGTTTTTGAGTCAAATAACATACACTTCAATCGGACACTTGTAATTTATTTTCCCAAGCCACGCAGAGCCGAGTCATCAGGATGACAGAACTGTATATGGCTATGGAGCCGCAGATTGCAGAGCACCGATCTACATTGTATTTGCCGTTTTGAAATCA
>NW_017807184.1:0-515 GCF_001891065.2 Hippocampus comes | reverse complement strand
AAGAACAATTTGTCAAAATAAAATGCAGCAAAGATAAGATGAGAAGTGTCTTAAGCATCGGTTTATACGGATGGGATTGATTTGGGAATTTTTTACATGGGAATTGTTATTATTATTATTGTTATTATTATTATGGGTGGCCCAGTGTTGAGTGGTTAGCGCATCGACCTCACAGTGCAGAAGTCGTGGGTTCGATCCCGGATGCGGACTCCCTGTGTGGAGTTTACATGTTCTCTACGGGCCTGCGCGGGTTTTCTCCGGGTACTCCAGTTTCCTCCCACATTCCAAAAACATGCGTGGTAGGCTGATTGAACACTCTAAGTTGTTCCTTGCCCCTCCCTTGAGAACGGATGGTTATTCGTCTCTATGTGCCCTGCGATTGGCTGTCAAGCAGTTCAGGGTGTCCCCGGCCTATTGCCCGAAGACAGCTGGGACTGGCTCCGGCACCCCCCACGACCCCTGTGAGGATAAGCGGATTGGAAAATGGATGTATATTATTATTATTAATTATAATT
>NW_017807183.1:0-231 GCF_001891065.2 Hippocampus comes | reverse complement strand
AGAAATACATTGAAATACACGCCATTTCTTCTTTATCGTTGAAAAAATGAACTATGCGGTACTGTTTTATCATAGCTGGTTAGTTGATACAATACAGACAATGTAAACTTATTGGTCAAGCACTCATTTGAGGGCCTATCTAGAAATGACCAAATAAACACACATGCTAATGTGAGCTGAACCTGTCGCCATGCAACAGCCGTGGACTCTGTCACGTCACATTTATTTATT
>NW_017807182.1:0-243 GCF_001891065.2 Hippocampus comes | reverse complement strand
CGGGGACAGTTGTCGAAAACTGCAGGAGTGTCCACCGGTGGTTCCGCATCTTTTGGGGCTTGGGTACGCCGTCACTCCTGCGCGCTAACGAGATTCCAAACGTAGAGGATGACGCACAACTGATTGTAACATGCAAATCATTTCATTTTGTCTCCGAAATGTGAACTTTTTCATCCTTGACTTAAAACTGACGACAAATACTTTGTTACAGGCCATTTTTCGGAGATCTCTCTTTCATGTTTA
>NW_017807181.1:0-250 GCF_001891065.2 Hippocampus comes | reverse complement strand
AAAATGTGTCCGTTAATTTATACGGTACGGGAATTCTACTCTCCGTTCGTTTTCAAGAAAATGATCTCTGATATATGAACTACAATAAAACCGACCAGAAATAAAACATTAATTTGTCGCTAGTCGTTTTCAACAAAGAGAGTGTCGCTAGCTGAGCTTCCCTTGCAGTTTTAGAGTAATTGCCTGTGATATATATATATATATATCCATTCCTCCATTTTCTCTTCCGCTTTATCCACACAAGTGTGTG
>NW_017807180.1:0-1004 GCF_001891065.2 Hippocampus comes | reverse complement strand
CTGAAAAACCAAGACAGTCTCCACTCTCAGATGATGTAGGCATGTCCGTTAAATATGCTGAAACCGCGCCCCACTCAACTGTTAACTGCCAATCAAATACAACTATGTCTAGCATCTGTCTGATGCCAACACATCCTCACATGTTTGAGCCACGAAAATCTATCCGCTTAAAGCATCCGGTGGCTGGAATATACCCCATACGGTTGTCGCAGAGACTTCCGTGCTGTGACGAGAGTGTGACGAGAGGCGCTAGTCGCAAACTAGCTCGCGAGCTAATAGGCTTCCTGACACAGTGGATGGGTGCTACTTACGCTGTACGAGCTAGCTAGCAACGAGTTTTGGCTGGCTCCAAGTGTGGCTAATCATGTGACCGGAGTCGTTTCTAAGTCAGTAAGCATCAGTTATGGCAGCAAATATGCTACACGCTTCTGACAAGTTTCTCTCTCGCTAAGTGCAAACTGCTAAGCTAACCTGAAATTGACACGTAATCGTGAAACAACGGAATAAAGTGCTGAGGTGATTGAGTAGACTTTTCACATCACGGTAAAGTGGAGACTACACAACTGTGAAGAGCAAAATAGGCAATATAAATCAATCTTATTCACTATGCTACATGACTAACAGGACCAAAACCGCTTGACACAATGTTGAATTGAAGAAATTACCACTGTTCATTTTATATATATTTAATAATTGTCCATTCGGTTTGCTGTTGTACCTTTATCGTTTAATATAACCTTTGCTTGAGGTCTCTGGGATTAACCTGCAAAAAATGGATCCTCATAATTGGAAGAAAGCATTAGCAAAACTGCCGCGCAAAGAAATAAATCAAAAAACGATTTCGAAATGATCTTCAAACGTGTACAAATGTATTTACAAACAAATCTCAGAATTCATTTACAAGGTCTTATTACCGATTGTGACTACTCTTTTGATCGCTGAGGAAAGATGGAAAAGACGCTGGCTCTCGGTGGGAAGGCATCAGGCATTCACTTTGAACATTT
>NW_017807179.1:0-235 GCF_001891065.2 Hippocampus comes | reverse complement strand
GCTGCCTTGACAGTAAGTGAACACGGGAGTCGGGGGGTCAGTTTGGTCAAATTTTCCCTCTTTCTTTCGTCAAATAATACATCCGAAAATAAAATGAATGTCATGAAATCAATGAACCAATTGTGTAATGCATTCTAATTGTTCATGCATCATTCTTAACGTAGTGTTTTGTTCAAATGCTAATTTATCTTGCTGCCATCACCACATACCTCGTGCTCATTTTTAAATGTTATTT
>NW_017807178.1:0-232 GCF_001891065.2 Hippocampus comes | reverse complement strand
CATAAAATACATCGTTGCAAGATAATGTTGTCGTAATTAACATTTCGTCCGATGCCATACATTGTCATTATACATGTCATTCTAATATAAACCAGCATACTATTCACCACTGTAATAAACTTTGTCATAATATACTTTGTCAAAACACGTCGTCGTATTCATCATCAGAATATCTTTGTTCAAAGTAATGTCACTCATCATAACATCCACCATGTTTATATTCATTGTCATC
>NW_017807177.1:0-264 GCF_001891065.2 Hippocampus comes | reverse complement strand
TAGCTGTCAGCTATTATTTTACTGCTTTTTACTGATGTTTTAAGTGTTTACCATTGTATTATTTCCTTTTTGTCTTCTTTTATAGTTATACAAAATAACTGACCTTGTTTTGTCAGCCTCTGCTCTTTGCAAACAAAGTTGTTAGAGTAAAATAGTGTGCAAATATATCTTCAGTCGCTGTCAGTCTTGACATCATAAAATTTTTCGGTAGATCAAGTGAGATGACTATAGCGAATACGGTCATGCTGTGCTGCGCCAAAAAAA
>NW_017807176.1:0-235 GCF_001891065.2 Hippocampus comes | reverse complement strand
GCGTTTTATTTGACAGGGGTGTGTCCAGGATTTTTTAATTTTTTTGTTTGAGGGGGGGGGTTTCAGATAGCATTGTTCAGGGGGCCGGGCAAAATGTGGAGGCGGGCCATATTCGGCCCACAAGCCCTAGTTTGGGGACCACTGCCTTATATGTGAATAAAAGTTTCGTACAAGGAAAATAAAAACATTCAACGGGTCATTTTGACCCGCAACAGCAGGGTAATAATCAATTTGA
>NW_017807175.1:0-228 GCF_001891065.2 Hippocampus comes | reverse complement strand
CTTTACAAAGACAATATTGCCATTTTTAGCAACACGGTGAGAGAGGTATTCAAAAATGTTTGCCATTTTGATTGTATTTTACAGTGGTGCGCCGGGATCCGACTGGGAGGTAAAAAAAAAAAACCCCTGCAAGAATTATGACAAAAAAAATATCCATATGCAACATTGTTGTGCATTAAATTTCACAAACAAATCAATCAATATTTTGGCATGTCCACACGGTCATTA
>NW_017807174.1:0-244 GCF_001891065.2 Hippocampus comes | reverse complement strand
CTGATGCACCATGACCTTCAAATGCCCTCAAAGATAAAAAAAATAAAAATAAAAAAAAATCAAGTGCTGTTAGCTCAGGCGATCTTGGCTGCCACTCCATTGGATTACAATGACCAATCAAAGCGTCTGGAAACATGGATGGATGTCTTGAGAGCAAAAAAAATAAACACTAAGAGTCGTAGCATCCTAAGCTAACACTGCTATTTAGTGCTCACGTCATTGCTCCACATTGTTTTTTTTTTTT
>NW_017807173.1:0-243 GCF_001891065.2 Hippocampus comes | reverse complement strand
GGCGCTGCTGGACGGTCCGCATTGGTGCGGCTGGAGCTGAAGATGAGGGGGGAGGAGCGTCGGCGTGCAGCGCGGATGCGCATTTGGACCTGAGAGTCGGCACTTGGAATTGAAGCGGATTTACATGGGACAGGAGAGGTGAACCAATCTCTTTTTTTCATCAGTGTTTACTTTCCAACTTAGCTTGTACCAGATGTGTGCACATTTAGAGCGTGACGTCTCTGATCCACTGGTGAAAGGACA
>NW_017807172.1:0-840 GCF_001891065.2 Hippocampus comes | reverse complement strand
ACGTACATGGGGATCCACATGCTCAGAGGCCAATTTGTGCAGGTCGAGGAGAGCCTGGTTAACATTTTTCTCCAGCTGTAGGGCAGACTGCATCGCCTCGAGTCCACTTCCCCACTCATCACGCTCTGGTTTCTGAACAAAAGCAAAAATGGTAATTTTTGAAAAATCAAATCGTGATTTGAAAGCTTGGCATGAGCACACAGACCTTGATATCCTGGAGGAAGATGCGTCCACCTCTATTGTTCTGGAAGGCCAGCAACTTGTCAGCGTGTTCCCTCTCCTCCTCACTGTTCTCCTTGAAGAAATGGGCAAAGCCTGGGAGGGCAATGTCATCTCGGGAGAAGTAAAAGGCCTGGAGATTTAAAACAAAAATCAGCCTTTGTCAAGCTACATGAGTCATGATTCAAAACAGCCTAATAGTACCCAAGACTAACAGTAGAAAGAGCTCAAGTCCATTCGTTAAGTACCGGAAGTACGATTTTCCTTAATAGTGAAAGGACTGGGTCACACGAGTAGGAGGCCTATTTTACTTGTACCGTTTTCCCACAACTGTTGATTTAAAAAAACCTTTAACTTCGCAACTATGGACTCCAATCGTAAGGAAGTAGCGCCAAGATATCAACTGCAATTTTACCGCGATAGTAAAATGTCGGTGTTCGACGAACACGAAGAAATGTTAATGACCGTTCGGGTCGGGAGACAAAACCCCCGCTATTGAGTCCGAGGACTTACTGGCACAAGGAAACCAAGGACATAGAATCAATGCGCAACTTGTTTTTTTTTTGGGGGGGGGGGGCGCGACACTGCACTCTTGGGTAGCTAGCAAACAGCAGACCGGAA
>NW_017807171.1:0-217 GCF_001891065.2 Hippocampus comes | reverse complement strand
GAGCCATAAACATCGGTTCCTCCGGGTGACGGGAAGACCGTTTCCTTCCTGGCACACATCTGTTGGGGGTCCCGCAGTGTGCTTAGATGATGTGACAGTCAGTCTTTTGACAGCAGATGGATCCAGCAGGTAACAGTGGTGTGTAGAGTCTCACTCTGTTACTTTTGTTTTCCCAAAATTCGAGTGTCTCATCTTGGGCTGCAAATTCATCCTTTAC
>NW_017807170.1:0-226 GCF_001891065.2 Hippocampus comes | reverse complement strand
GAGCCATAAACATCGGTTCCTCCGGGTGACGGGAAACCCGTTTCCTTCGTGGCACAGCACAGGCTCATCTGTTGGGGGTCCCGCAGTGTGCTTAGATGATGTGACAGTCAGTCTTTTGACAGCAGATGGATCCAGCAGGTAACAGTTGTGTGTAGAGTCTCAGTCTGTTACTTTTGTCCTCCCAAAATTCAAGTGTCTCATCTTGGGCTGCAAATTCATCCTTTAC
>NW_017807169.1:0-421 GCF_001891065.2 Hippocampus comes | reverse complement strand
GCCTTTATTGTTCTTTATCACATCCACCTTTGTAAGGACTTTCCAGAGAACATTTTTAACATCAAAAAGGAACTGTTATCCTGAATATCTATGTTGCTGGCACCACATAAAAGGTCAGACTGAAGACAGTAGGGGGGGACTGGTCACTCCAAATTTTACAACCGCACTAGAACAGATTGGAGAAAGCAAAGCTTTGTTGCATGAGGGCGTGACTGCCGGCATCTCATTAACATATTGTCTTCATATATATATACATGTGTCTTGTATTTGTCTGGGCGCTCTGACGATGTCTAAATAGGCCCGAATCGATTCGTATTGTGTTATGAGAAAGTGAAGAAAAGACGTCATGGTGTTGGGTCTTTATTCCACATTTTAGAGAAAAAAATAATAATAATAACCTGTGAAGGATCAGCCAACGGCC
>NW_017807168.1:0-794 GCF_001891065.2 Hippocampus comes | reverse complement strand
TGATTTTGACAAAATGGATGAAGTGTGAAGAAGCTGGAGTGTGTTGCCAATACCTACTTTTCTATATTTAACTGTGTTCACGACTCAGTGAAAGAGACGTGAGGTCAGGGTAGGCAAGTCCTCTGCACGCGAAGTGTAAAAATAAATAAAACAAACCTCTCGAGTGAATGAAATGATGTTCCATTTTAGCTCTATGGTCCGTGCTTTACATTGATTGACTTTTCAATCCAATAATTGTCAGCCATTTCCTTAAATTGAATTTGTATTTCTGTAGATGGAGAGTGATTCCCAACAAAAGCATTGATTTTATTTCTTACAATTTTTTTGGGGCGATACGAGCTGTTTGGCCATTTTTTGTTAGGGCGAAATAGCAAAAATGAAGGAGATGAGAGCTGTATGAGGTGTGAACTCAACTCACTTTACAACAAGCATCCGTTTGGAATATAGTGAAAAATCCTTCTCAAAAAGACTTCATTCAAGCTGTTTCATTCCACTTCTAGTTGAAGTTTACTGTCAAAGTCAACATAAAACAAAAAGACTTACACATTGTGCATTTCAAAGAACCGCAGAACTTTGCCTTCCGCTCGCTTAATGCTGCCACAAAACAGACGATATAACAGCACTCACTGGTATATATCCTTTATCTGCGGAAAAAAACGACCCGTATTACTGCAGCTCGCTGGGTCACTGACAGTAGTTGTGAAAGTCTTCTTCATCTTTCTCTTTATGACTGCGTTAAAACAAATACAAACAAAAATCGACAAACTCGCGAATAGGTGAATAGGTGCGCGTTC
>NW_017807167.1:0-512 GCF_001891065.2 Hippocampus comes | reverse complement strand
AAAAACGGGACAACTCCCAAACAACCTGTCCATTTCAGGCCCACATTCTTCTTTTTCAATCGGCCTTACTTCCGATATGTACGTTTCAGAACACACAGTCATCTTGGAACAAAACGTGATTCCAGACGACCGTTCAACAAATGCATGATTACTGATCATATCGGGTAGCCTTTATAACATCAATAAAGTCAGGCACGTTTCTTATATAAACCCCTTTATTGAAACCATCTAGATGAGTCAGAAAATGCAACAGCTGTTTCGTGAAGCAAATTTAAAGCTTCATTTTCCCAGAACTACCGTGTTGTATATTTTTTTAATCGAATAACAGAAAATATATCGTGGTGTATCGTTGATATAAAATGGCTTATATCGTGGTTTAAATTTTTTTTTCCCCATCTCGCCCAAAACTGTTTGAAACCAAGACTTTAACTTATGGGAAAAACCTCGAGTTGATGGCTAAACTTCTCCACATGCACACCTTTGAGACCTCCGTCAACGGGGATCAGCTGCAG
>NW_017807166.1:0-719 GCF_001891065.2 Hippocampus comes | reverse complement strand
ACAGCCTCTTCAAATGTCTCTCGGCAAAAATGGTTTCTTGCGATGCCAAGGTTCCCATGATGTCCTTTGTAAATCATCCCGAGCCTAAAATAAGCTTCCCATCACGCTGTCCCCGTCCGTGATGGAGTTTTTCTTTGACTATTTCACTTTGAACTTTCAAGTGACCCGCAAGGAGCCACAGCTACTACGTGCGCACAAACAACCACTTTGTACGCACGTTTTTTGTGCACGTGAGTTCCTGCTTTGAATATTTCACACATTCTATACGGTGTGTTGATGCAGGGGAGGAATTTTTAGTGCTAATTTTTGCATATTAAGGCGAGCCCAGTCCAGGTCTTGCTCTCTTTTGCCTGATTGATGATCAGAAATAAGAACGCGCTGTCCCCTCTGCGGCGCTCCAAGTCGTCCCCTAATTCCCCTTTCATTATTTCTTGTGTCACTGGCAAGCGTTCGTACAGGCGCGGCCAACGTGGACGCTGAAAAATGAACCGGCGCGAATGAGGTGCCGTATGGGGGCCGTTGAAGTTCCAGCTCTGTAACACCGAATCAGATTGCAAAGAGCATTCCCGCCACGTCAAGTCCATTTTTTTTGGCATCACTGAGGCTCGCCACAAGGCAAATGGGGACAAGGAACGGGGGGAGGAGGTTGTGAAAGGGGGCGAGGTAATCCGATGAGAGCTAGGCCGACTGATAGCCATTTGGAACAATCTGCTGATGAC
>NW_017807165.1:0-1480 GCF_001891065.2 Hippocampus comes | reverse complement strand
CACGTCGTTAATGTCATCATCTTCTCTGCGGGGGGCGAACGTGGACAGGTTAGACCACTGGTGGGCAAGGTGCTCATAATTAAATGACTAGCTAATTTAGTCCTTCTCAAAGTGTGATATGAGGACCACCAGTGGTACGTTGGCTCCATTTACCGGACACAAATGAATTACTGCTCAAGTGCAGTTCAGCTGTATTTAACTTTGAAGTTCAATACATTTGAGATGAGAGCATTTGGACACACACTTGCCGCGAAATGCATCTGAATCTTCTTACTTGTACGAGGCTGAAGTGTCCCTGAAAGCAAGTCTGGGGGCGCACGGATGATCTCGAGCAAAAGGTTGCGTCATGGAGTGCCCCCCTAGTAAAAAAAAAAAAAAAAGTACACACAGATTTTGTAGACCATTCTGTGTCAGGAGCCCCTTTCACATTGCCAGTTTAAATGCTACGACGGTTTTCTCCGAGTTGTTTTCTATTGAAAGGTACCTACGTGACCAAACCCAGAAAACAGGTGAGCTGTGACTTTTACAATGCGAGCCCGAGGGCAGTTGGATGGCAATTTACGTCAACAGCAGGGGGCCATAGAGGCCAAAATGGCAGCTCAGTGAGTTGGATGAAAACGGATGGCTATTGGATGGGGGCATGGTGAAAAAGTCTTGCTTTGGATATTCTTGGAAGGGGTCAAACTTTACCTCACTCTATCATGGGAGGGTCAGGATTACGACGTTTGCAATAAATGAAGCCAACAACTACAGAGCCATTTACACAGACCAGAAGAAAAAACATGGCTTTAACCAGCAGAGTAAAAGGGACAACCTGTGAAATTTCTTCCAATCTGGACCGGGGTGACTTTGGGGATAGAGTTGCCTCTGAAGTCCTTGGTGGTGAAAGTTGTGGACTGGGCCAACACGCTTGCGCCACTTGACTGTAAAACAGATCATTAGCAGGACCCGACATGACTTTGAAAGTTGTCACTCAAACAGCACAGACCACCGGATGGAGGGCTCTCGGACTTGGAGCTGGGTTCACATTGGGCTTCTTCGCAGCAGGGGGGCAGGAGGAGGAAGAGCAGGAGGAGGAGGACGAAGACGACGACGACGAGCAGGCCTGCTGGATGAATACCTGAGGGTCTGCGGTCAGGCGACGCACTGCGGGGAGACTTTTCTGTCAATAGATACAAAAGTAGAAGGAGTACTCCTGTTAGAAATCTCCATGGCAGTGAATGAGTTAAAAAAAGAAATCTTACTGAGCAATAAATTCCATTTAATTCCTAAAATCTAGTGTGACGGTCTCTCACTCACTTTGAGGAAGGGAACCAAGCAGGGTTGCGGTGTGGACTTGAGCTCCTGATAGAGCGCCTCAGTGAACTCCTCCGCCTCTATCCTGCCTTCCTGCGACAACAACGTAGACGTGACATGTCCCAACGGCCAAAACCAGCGATGGCAAAATCATGAATCTCACCAGCAGACCCCTGACCAGGCC
>NW_017807164.1:0-739 GCF_001891065.2 Hippocampus comes | reverse complement strand
ATGTCTGAATTTTGGAGGGCTTGGAATGGATTAAGGCATTTAGATGGAAAACGTGTCTCTACTGACAAAATTTTCTCGTTAAGAAATTTCTTCCAGAACCAATTAATTTTGTAAGTAGAGGTACTACTGTACAAACAAAATATAATAGAGTGGAATCAATGAAATCCAGGATATTGGTCTTTAACTCGCTCTTCTCTCACCTGTAACCGCTTCAAACAACAGGGCCTATGTAGGAAGTTGTTACTATTGTTTTGGTGTCAGTGTTTTATGTTATGGTTCCGTTGTTTTATTGTTATTTTATTATGCATGATCAGTAAAACCCTTTGTTTCAGCTGAAGCTGCTGCGAAGGCACTATACAAAGATGTATTGTACAAAAGTTGTTTCACTCATTTAATGCTATACGTCTTTCTCAAACTGGGAGAGCCACATGATTTTACCATTTTTAATCAATTTTGAAGGTTGACAAAAAAATTAATTTTGTAGCTATATAAGCATGGAACCAACCAAAGGTGATCTTTAACCCTCTTTTTTCATCTGGGAAAAAAGTACATTCCTGCCTTTCACCATTCTTTAGTAAACAGCAGTTGAACATTGGTATAATATTCGATTGAGAGAAAAGAAATCTGAGAAAAAGAGCTTTTTGTGAAAAAGGATGCATTTCAAGCACAACATTCACTTTGATGCTTTTTTGTTGTTGTTGCACCTGTGATACCTCAAATATCTAAACAATGCTCTCCT
>NW_017807163.1:0-283 GCF_001891065.2 Hippocampus comes | reverse complement strand
CTTCTCGGCTCGCGATCCGCGTCGGAACGGGCCGCAGGGACGAGCTCCCCGCCGCCGTCCGTCTCCGGTTCCGGGAGCTCGGCGGTTTCCATCGCGACGCCGTCAGAGTCGGGATTGTCGGAAGCGTCGAAACCTCGGTTTAGCTCCTGCCCATCGGATTCTTCGGCCTCGGAAGCGGCTTTCTGAACAAATGAGGAAAGAAAAGATGTGGAGTTTTGGTCTCGCGTCTTCATTTGTGCCCCAAATGAAAAAAAGACACAAAGTGCCTTTTTGTTTGAAGCGG
>NW_017807162.1:0-295 GCF_001891065.2 Hippocampus comes | reverse complement strand
ATTGTCTCACTGCACTGGAAGCAGGTTGAAAATAGACTAGCATTCACAGGAAGCGAGTTCACGCAGGAAAATAAGATAGCGCTCGCTGGAAAGCACGTTTCCCATTTGGACGAGGTACACATTTCTCCATTTTTTCTACCCCCATGTCACTTTCGAGACTCCGTACAATAGCCTCCAGTGCGCTATGGCTCATGGGTCTTGAGTTTTACATGTGTTCTACATGACAAAAAATATAATAAAAATAACAAAAGTCATAATAGATTGTTAAATGACACGGACTCCGATCTTCATAAGG
>NW_017807161.1:0-260 GCF_001891065.2 Hippocampus comes | reverse complement strand
AATGTGAAGGCACGAAACTAGATCACAAATAAGAGGTCATTGTGGTTGATAAAGCATATTTTTAAATGATGTATATTTGCAATATTTTTATCTACATACTAACCACCCCCCTCCTCCTGTTTGTGAGCACACTCTGTGAGGTGAGGCAAATTTCTTGCAAATTCCACTTAACTTTTCAGTGCCCGAGAATGACAATTATTGTGCGTATTGATCTGATGTCATTGCCGTTTGTAAAATGATTGATGCAGGAGGTGTGGGGG
>NW_017807160.1:0-251 GCF_001891065.2 Hippocampus comes | reverse complement strand
AGTCTGCATCATGTATTTTATTTACTTTTGAAAAAATGTTTGTCATACTAATTAAGCAAATATTGATTGATAATCGCTCCAGATAGCATGTACAACATCAAGCTATTCCGTAATATGAATGCTGTTGTTTTGTCTGTCACTATACGTCACTGCCATAGATAGATGAACATAGACACCCAAAAATTAGTCAGTAAATAACTATTTTTAGACCAATGAAGAGAAATTGGATCATTTACAGAAGAGCGGTTGGG
>NW_017807159.1:0-1851 GCF_001891065.2 Hippocampus comes | reverse complement strand
CGCTGCTGCAGCTGCGCTGCATTGAAGTCCACACAGAAAGCACGCTATGACAACAATAATCATGCTAATGCATACTGTTGTTAGTTGAGTTTAGTTTTATGAGTTAGTTCATTAGTCATTCTGTTTTTGCGTCGGTCATGTTGGTTGGTTAGTTCAGAGGTCCCCAACCCCCGGGCCGCGGACCGGTAGCGGTCCGTGGGTCATTTGGTACGGGGTCGCACAGAAAGAATAAAGAACTTACATAACTTCCGTTTTATTTATTTCGGAAGCTGATAGATGTTTTATTTTGAAAAAAATGACCGGATTCTCTATTACATCTGTGACATTAAACTGATCCGTGGGGCAAAAAAAGGTTGGGGACCGCTGGGTTAGTTTACTGGTGGTCGTGTTTGTTTTTTCATGTTGATTTGTTATTAGATGGTTGTTCAATTAGTTAATTAGGGTTTGTTTGTTTTTTTTAGTTGATGAGTATGGTGGTTAGTTGGTTCATTACGACATTGCATGTTTCTGAGTAGTTTCAGATGACACGATACACATTTATTTATTTCTTTTTAAGGGAGCTTGAAGGCACGCGACCTCTTGTATGTAACGTCGATGTCCCTTTACAGGCAGCAGTGACCCAGAGTGCAGCAGCTTGGCCGAGGAGAATGCTTCTGTGACCGACATCCATGTCCTGACGGGAGACTCACCGAGAGACTCGGGCTGCTACGAGAGCAGCGATCCCCCCGACAACAACAGTAACCACCACAGCGTGACCCCACTCTAAACTCTTTCTCATCATCATCCTCTGCATGGTACACTCTTCTTCTTCGCGTTCTTCCTGTTTTTTTTTTTT
The DNA here is from genome assembly GCF_001891065.2 of Hippocampus comes. Classification (NCBI taxonomy): domain Eukaryota; kingdom Metazoa; phylum Chordata; class Actinopteri; order Syngnathiformes; family Syngnathidae; genus Hippocampus; species Hippocampus comes. The sequence continues at coordinate 1,016 of NW_017807159.1, read as the reverse complement.
TTTTGTGTAGAGTGGGTCAGCCCACACATATGAACTGGAGAATGACTTTCAGGGCTGAGGTGAATGTAAAAAAAAAAATGTACAGTGTTCTTTGTGGAAATATGTTTCTTAATATAGGGTAGCCTTCTTATCATGTGCCTCAAATTGAAAAGTATTGACTTGATCTTATGATGTCCAGTACATGACTTTTTTTTAGAATGTGCGTGTGTGCGCCAGGCACGTGGAATAAAAAGAGCTTAGTTTCTTTCTTGACTGCACACTTTCGCTGCAAGCCACGTGATATATCTAACGGTCATTCTTGTTAAGCATGCATTTGTAAATGTACTCCATACAGACTATATCATGCAGAATACACAATTCGGAGTTATTATTTAGCTGTTAACAATTGAATACAAATCGACATTAGAAGAGTGTAGTAGAATGCAATTTACAAATCGCAAAGGCTGCAATTTTGGAGGGGGAGGGGGGAATCTCTGCTTTGGTGGGTGAGCAGGCTTTATTTTTCATATATGCGTCAATTGTATTTATTTGATTTTTCTGGATAAGCTGAAGAAGCGCAGTCCACATCTGTGAGAGCCACATATTTGTTTGCATTATCGTCATCTGATTTATGACTTATTGATTAATATTTACACCACACTTATGATAGAATTCCGTTAGGTTGCCACAGTGTTAAGACTGAAGTTCAACTGTTTCGTAAGTTAACAACTTCCTCTCTTTCATACAGATTCAGAGCTCATTGACATACATTTCAGCGTTAGCAGAACTCATGCAACCAAAACATTGATGTATAATAAATCCGATATTGTGCATTGTACTACTGATTAATTCATGACTTGTTTCTTAAAAATGCACAATAAGAGTCCCTCTAAATAATAACTATATATTCAATATTTTTTAAAACTCACAACGACATGATCTAAATCGTTTAGCCCTACTGGTTCTTTCGCGATGATGCGTTCAATGGCATCGGGAGATCACAGTTTGGCTCGTGGATGCATTTCTTGAAGGCAGCT
>NW_017807158.1:0-226 GCF_001891065.2 Hippocampus comes | reverse complement strand
TTTAGATACGTCAGGTGACAATTTTAGAAAAAAATACTGTAAATAATAATAAATAATGTAAATAACCCTTAAATTGTAGCACAATATATTTTTAATTTTTCCCTATGCCACCATAAAGAAGTCATATCTGTGCTTGGAGCATATAACCCCCCATATCGGGGTAACGCTAATCGTCATTATTTGCGACCTTTAAAATTCAGGCTAAACTCGAGACAGAATTGTCTTC
>NW_017807157.1:0-418 GCF_001891065.2 Hippocampus comes | reverse complement strand
GTGCTATTCTGTTGAAATGACTCTTGCCACTGCTCCGAGTGGGTTTTTCATGCATATTTAGTGGTTTTGAGTGTGTTTGTTTGAAAATTGACTTCTTCAAAGAACAGCTTAACAACAACAGTACTTTGCTTGGCTTCCGGCTCGTTTTAATGGCTCGAGGCCAGTTTACAGATTGGAGCCGGTAGTTTGCCGTTTCAGCGGGGAATCCCGAAACAACTCGAAGGGGTCAGCAATTTGTACTTTTGCCCCAAAGCACGCCCAATTGACTAAAAATCCAACTTGATCACAATGGTAAATGGAACACACTTACAATGAGAAGGCTTTTATCTACACCAGTGTTTCTCAACCTTTTTCACTGATTTGTCCCCTGAGAAATATTTTTTAGCCTTCTGTGCCATCAGTGTCAGACTTATTAATC
>NW_017807156.1:0-203 GCF_001891065.2 Hippocampus comes | reverse complement strand
TTTGAGAAAGTGAGACTGACAGGGTGCTGATGGTTCCCCCCTCCCCCCTCTAAACCCTTCGCGATCGACTTGGGACCAGTCCGCGAGCTACCGGTCGATCGCGATCGACATATTGGGCACCCCCGGTGTAGAAGAAACCTATGTTGTAGCTGTCAAACCACAAGACAGCAGCTGTATAGTAGCAAAAGTAAAGGAACATACCT
>NW_017807155.1:0-323 GCF_001891065.2 Hippocampus comes | reverse complement strand
AACAACAGTTGAATAAACCATTATTATTGACTTTTAAAAATTTAGTTTCAGTCATAACGGCTTTCCAAGGGAAACGGTAACCAAAATGTGGCCCATGACAAAAATGAGTTTGACACCCCTGCACTAGAATATGATGCCACTGAGCAGCAGCTGAATCCCAGCCCGACATTCAAAGTCAAAACGAGATAAATCCGAACTCAGATGACCAGACTTGAGAACCATTCATGTGATATCTTGACAAATTGGACCTTGACACTAACCAGAAAGTTGGTGGAATGTGTTTTTCTGAAATTGAATTAGCTCTGGGAGAAATTTGGTCTCCT
>NW_017807154.1:0-260 GCF_001891065.2 Hippocampus comes | reverse complement strand
CAATCTCTGCGTTATGCAATACTGTACAGATATTTCAACCCTTTCACGCACCCTGTAACCTGATAAAATGACAAGCCGTCCCCCACTGTAGTAACCGCTGTCCCCCAGAGGCTTAAAAAGTGGCGTTCAAACCTGCTGAATAGTCCGTGTTGAGATTCCGAGCAATATCTAAAATCGAACACTCCCGACGTCATACGTTTGCGATTTTGAACCTGCAATTTCAGCATCAGGGCGGCCCGGTGGTCCAGTGGTTAGCGCAT
>NW_017807153.1:0-352 GCF_001891065.2 Hippocampus comes | reverse complement strand
GTGTGTGTGTGTGTGTGTGTGTGTGAGATGGCATGCCAGCGAGCATGTGGGCCTCGAAGTTGTGTGAGGTATGTTTTGACCTCACTTTTTGAAGTCAATTTTCCAAGTGAAGAGACTGCATCGATGGAAGTCTTCCAACATGGGAGACACAACAAATCACAGAAATATACCGCTGCTATGAAAGTATGTCCCCAGATGAACGCTGATAATACTAATTATGTAATACAATATAAACCTGTGTATAGATTTGTGCTGTATCAAGACATGCAGTATATCAGTTTCATGGAATAATTTTGCATTAACAATACAGTACTATAAACTTAACATAAAATGCTATGTTTATTATAAGAAT
>NW_017807152.1:0-419 GCF_001891065.2 Hippocampus comes | reverse complement strand
TCGGCATTCATTGTAGCCTGGTCATCCTGGAAGGGAGATTGCCCCATCTGAGGCCCCTGCTCAAGGTTTCTCTTTTTTTTTTCCCCGAAGTTTTTTGTTTGTTTGTTTTTCCTCGCTCTCCCGGGAGTTCAGATCAAGGGATGTCATTAATATTTGTCAACTGTGGGCATGTGAAGCCCTTTGAGACTTTTCTGTGAGTAAGTGCGGTATAAATACATTTGACTTGACTTGAAGGCTATTTTTTTGTGCGAGTTCGCTCATTTCAGAATTGGGGGAATGATTCGGGTACTGAGTTTTTGGAAAAATTCACCCTTGACTTCATCAAAACATTTTTGTCAAATGATCCGAAATGATAAGTAAGTTGACTTATTATTAAAAAAAAACAGTCTTCTCAGTTTAACCTTGTACGTTTTGACTTC
>NW_017807151.1:0-554 GCF_001891065.2 Hippocampus comes | reverse complement strand
TGGAGTGGAGGGCGTTCCCTCCAGAGGCGCACCTGCCATGCGTTGTCATCAGCAGCTACTTATGGACTGCCATGCAGACCTCTGGCTCTTGGATTGTGCCTTGCTCACGACTCACGAGGGAAGTAAACATTCAACAGATTTCACAACCTAGTTGCAGTCTTGCAGATACCTTCCCATCTGTCACTGACAAAACAGCCGAAGAGATCATTTTCAATTTAAGTTGAATCACATGCTGCTGCCTAGACACGTTGTGGACCCATTTTTTTGACATCTGTGACGGGTCGGAACCTTGGTTATAATCATAAATGTAAATGGAATTTTTGATACAACAGCAAGCACAGATACATACAAATGAAATGCAGCCGGTAAATGATCCTAATTGTTTTACGATATTGCTATCTTACTTCAGGCCGATTGTGGCTTCATATTTAGCAGATTGATCTGATCCCTTTTGCTTTTCGAGAGGCTGAAAATGAAGCTTTCGAAAATGAAAAGCGCACCCGGTGCAGACAAACAGACAGCCTTCAAAAATGGAGCACACAATGATCCAAGCG
>NW_017807150.1:0-526 GCF_001891065.2 Hippocampus comes | reverse complement strand
GCAAGGGCACACATTCGATCAATCTCACAGCACAGTGCCAGTCAAAAATGTCACGAAAAGTAAAACTGATCTACCGAAACGATGATGTCGTCTGAATTTACTTGGAAACTGACTTACTCTGCGTGAGAATTTCGACCAGTTTGACTGGAATGGAACACAAACCTGATAAAAAAGTAATTTGCGACGAGGAGTGTCAGAAAAGTTCAAGGAACGGTGTCACCCTCCCAAAAAAATGTTAATCCAAACAACAAATACGTTTAGGGATGTAATCCCCCTGGAGTCTGACATACTTTTTCCCCAGCCTTCTCTGCCGCACCTTCATACACTCCTGGAAGAATTCGTCAGGGATCCCTTCTATGCCCCCTTGAGTTTTCCCCAGCACGGTGATCTTCTTCCTGGCCAGGACCTTTCAGATACTCATTGCGAGAAGGCGTGTCGTCATGGTGAACGAATTAAGCGCCTGCAGGATATTATCAATGTGCTGGTGGATCATCTGGCCCCCAATGAAGGGAAAAATGGGCGCTTT
>NW_017807149.1:0-570 GCF_001891065.2 Hippocampus comes | reverse complement strand
AAGGAAATTCTCAGAGAAGGTGAATTTGCAAAGAACTCCTGCTAAATGATTATGAACGTTTTTAGCGGGGCAAAACCACCTCCTGAAAATTCAACCGCAAAATGTTCCTGCCAAGCTCCCTAAACTCCACAAATAGTGAGGTTCACTCTTGCAATCAATGACGGGGTGGGTACCTGGAAAGTCTTTGAGTGGCAGGTTGGGGGTGGTGAAGAGTCCCGTGCAGACCATCGCGGCGTCGAAAACCTCACTCTCCTGCCGCCCATCACGCCCCTCGGTCTCTACGACCCACCGACCGGTGTCAGCATAGTCCGCAGTCTGCCTAATGCTGACCACAGCCCTCTTGAGACAAACATAAGCAAATATAAAGGCACACGTGGGTGAGTTCGGGTTAAACTAAAAAACTAACGTTCTGTTACGGCTTTATTGCTAAATGGAATAAATTCTGTGAAATTTGTGCAAACAGTGCTCTGCATATTTATTGGCACGCCAGGTTATGGAGTGTTCTTACGTTTCTAATTTTATTTCTATTTTTATTTAAATCTGTGACCATTCCTCTCTGCACAATCTCTC
>NW_017807148.1:0-490 GCF_001891065.2 Hippocampus comes | reverse complement strand
ATTGTGGGTAATTGCTAAAAGTACGGAGCCCTCTAAATTGGACTCCTGAAACGTAAACTCGGAAAGAATTGACAAAATAGCTTCATGAACAAAAGTAGTTTGCAAGATCAACAAAGAATGCTGGTAAGGGAAAAAAGATAACCAAAAACGCTTGCAACAAAGGCAATGATAAAAACAAACAGAAACGGCGTGTATGGCTTGTTTATGACAGCCCTCCAAAATGGCCGCCGGGAGTGCATTGTGGGGAATTGCTAAAAGGACGGCGCCCACTATTTTTGTATGCTAATGCTAAAATATCACAAAGAGTTTCAGTACAAAAACAATAACATGAAAAAAAACACATCTGAGTTACACAAATACATATTCGGAGTTTGGACTTAAAGGAAAATATCTTGTACACACACGTCCAAATTTTAGGAAAAAATTGATGCACACTCTAGTTTATTCGGTTTTATAAAAATGACATATCAACACAAACTGTATTGACAAA
>NW_017807147.1:0-283 GCF_001891065.2 Hippocampus comes | reverse complement strand
GACACTTACGTTTTTGTGTTCAAATACAAGAACCAACAAATTAATCAATGAAGAAAAAAAATAATTTTTTTTTGCTCATTTTTACAGTTTTTTTTTTTAACACATAAGACAAAGATAATGACATTCAAAAACCTTCCCCACAAAAAAAAAAGCCACAAATAAAGTTCAGCTGTTCAGGTGGCCTTATACTGGCATTTTTTTTTATTTTTCATTCTAGCAGAAGCCTGAACATTTTGCGCAAACAATGGCTGCTTTTTCGAACTGTTCATAATTCCTTCCATGT
>NW_017807146.1:0-308 GCF_001891065.2 Hippocampus comes | reverse complement strand
AAATACAGTTGAGTTGAGTTGAGTTGAGTTGAGAACCTGGACTGGTTGTAAACAAATCACACCCAACATCGACTACGGACAAACAAACATGCACACTCACAGTCACAACTACGGAAAATTTTAAGTCTTTAATGAAACTAAGTTCCACAGCCGAACCCAACTGGATTGGACCACCGTGAACGGTTGCTGACACACACTCACGGATTGAGCGATAGAGCCCTGCACAAATTACGATGCTGTATCGAGTTATGAGACGCTACATACTGTATTTTACACAGCATGACGTTTATTGAACCACAAAACCATGG
>NW_017807145.1:0-567 GCF_001891065.2 Hippocampus comes | reverse complement strand
GGTTTTCTTCAGCTCAATGTAGACCAGTGGTTCTTTACCTTGTTAGAGGTAACGAGCCCAACCAGTTCAGATGCACATTCACCGAACCCTTCATGAGTGAAAAATAAAAATATGATTATTTTTTACAAATTCAAGACATAATTTTTTTTTTCAATTAAAAACAGAAAAAAGTAAAAACAATTAATTGTAGTATGAAGTATAATTTTTTTTTTTTAAGTGTGCATAAAATGAACCAGCTAGTGATGGCCAAGCAGGCGTATCCTAACTAATTGACATGTTGAGTTGGGTGTGTCTTAACCTCCATGGCAGAGGCTCTGTCGAACCCTTGATCCTGATTCAACGAACCCCTTGGGTTCGATCGAACCCGGGTTAGGAACCACTGGTGTGGACCGATACAGTGTCTCCAGATCTTCACCTAGCCGAGCCCTAAGTCAAAAATTCAGAAGGTCTCACTCACAGACACCCTTTCCAGAAATAGATTTAAAAAATGTTCTTAGTTGTTTAATTTCATACCTGATGGGTGGGCAGACCCTCCTCAGACAAATATTTGTATGGAAGCCTCACCTC
>NW_017807144.1:0-827 GCF_001891065.2 Hippocampus comes | reverse complement strand
CTCAACACATTCATAATACAAGCAGGAAGAAACCTTAGCAAAAATCAGGGTTGAAAAATGTGAAGAAATGAAGGATTTTTGTCTCACTGTTCTTTTTTTAGATACGATTTGAATGAATGATCGCATTATTCAAAATGGTGCCAAGCTGTCAGTGACCTTTCATCAGTCTTATTATCTGGCAAATGCAAATAAATGCAAATACATGCAAAGGCCTGCTTGATTCTGAATGTGATGGACATTCCTCTTGATATGCGTGTATTTTATTTCATGATACCCTGATTGCGGATGGTATGACAACAAATGATGCACGCATTCACAAGGCCACCCCTCACTGAGCTGTTGGGTTACCGTGGCCACCCCACACAAACATTTCTGTCTACGCCTCCGTTTTATGGAACGCTTCCATAAAAGGCCCAGACCATCGGAAAACTGTGGAGTGCAATTGAAGATTTCATAAAACAACAACGAACAAGTGTTTTGTATGTACAAAATACGACACTGAAGCGACGATCCAAGATGCTCAATCAATTGGCACTGCTAATAAGAAGCATCATATGCTTTGGGTCATTTGTCATGAAAATTGCATTGTGTTTAAAAATGAAAACAATGCTAAGCATCGGTGTATTGATTTTGGTATTGCTTTGAAATTGTCAAACCCCGCTCGGCTGCCAAGCGTATTGACTTGCGTGTCCAACTGGCTCTGACTACATTTTAGTTATTTGGATTGAACGCTCGCACAGACAACTCGCATTGAAATCCTCGACACGCATGCGAAACTCTAATCTCACGTAGACCGACGCGATACTTGAAGCCTTTTCACAGTTTGT
>NW_017807143.1:0-830 GCF_001891065.2 Hippocampus comes | reverse complement strand
CTCAACACATTCATAATACAAGCAGGAAGAAACCTGAGCAAAAATCAGGGTTGGAAAATATGAAGAAATGAAGGATTTTTGTCTAACTGTTCTTTTTTTAGATACGATTTGAATGAATGATCGCATTATTCAAAATGGTGCCAAGCTGTCAGTGACCTTTCATCAGTCTTATTATCTGGCAAATGCAAATAAATGCAAATACATGCAAAGGCCTGCTTGATTCTGAATGTGATGGACATTCCTCTTGATATGCGTGTATTTTATTTCATGATACCCTGATTGCGGATGGTATGACAACAAATGATGCACGCATTCACAAGGCCACCCCTCACTGAGCTGTTGGGTTACCGTGGCCACCCCACACAAACATTTCTGTCTACGCCTCCGTTTTATGGAACGCTTCCATAAAAGGCCCAGACCATCGGAAAACTGTGGAGTGCAATTGAAGCTTTTATAAAAGAACAACGAACAAGTGTTTTGTATGTACAAAATACAACTACACTGAAGCGACGATCCAAGATGCTCAATCAATTGGCACTGCTAATAAGAAGCATCATATGCTTTGGGTCATTTGTCATGAAAATTGCATTGGGTTTAAAAATGAAAACAATGCTAAGCATCGGCGTATTGATTTTGGTATTGCTTTGAAATTGTCAAATCCCGCTCGGCTGGCAAGCGTATTGACTTGCGTGTCCAACTGGCTCCGACTACATTTTAGTTATTTGGATTGAACGCTCGCACAGACAACTCTCATTGAAATCCTTGACACGTATGCGAAACTCTAATCTCACGTATACCGACGCGATACTTGAAGCCTTTTCACAGTTTGT
>NW_017807142.1:0-277 GCF_001891065.2 Hippocampus comes | reverse complement strand
CTCAGTTTGTGGCCAAAGATTCTCTCAGAAAGGAACCTTAAAAATACACACCAGAACTCACACTGGCGAGAAACCCTATTCATGCTCAGTTTGTGGTAAAAGATTCCCCCAGGAGGGACACTTAATAGTACACACAAGAATCCACACTGGTGAGAAACCTTCTTCCTTCTCAGTTTATGGCCAAATATTCCCCCATAAGGGAAACTTAAAAGTACACACAAGAACCAGCGCTTGTGAGAAAACTTTTTCCTGCTCAGTTTGTGGCCAAAGATTCTTG
>NW_017807141.1:0-233 GCF_001891065.2 Hippocampus comes | reverse complement strand
TACCACAAAATGCAGTTGTTTCCGAAACAAACAAGTTCTGAGGACACCTGGTGTCAAAAATTGTATTGTGCTCAAATTTGGAAGCTCCATTGTCATTATTATTCAAAAGTTTTTGTTGGTTGCACAAAATAAAATAATCTACACCCAGATATACATTTTAAGTAGAATATAACATCTGCTTTGTGCAGATTTTATTTTGTGCAGCCACTTGACAACATAAAATGGAGTAAATT
>NW_017807140.1:0-1012 GCF_001891065.2 Hippocampus comes | reverse complement strand
CGTGTCAACCAATCAGCTCCCTCAACCCTTTGTGTTTTGTCCAGGTGTTTCTCGTTGTCTCTCAATTTGCTTGTGTTTAGTTTCCTGGGTTCGGTCAGTCTTTGTTGAATTGTTGTGTTCCTGTCACGTTATTTTGTTTCTGTCGTAGGGTTTTTTTTTTTTTTGGTTTGTTTGTTACTTTGGTTTCTTGTGGTTTTCAAGACTTTGTGTTTTTGATTTAGTTTTTCCATTGTACCCCTGCACGTGTTTTTTTTTTTGTTGTTTTGTTTTTTTTTTTAAATATTTTGTGAAGTCCACCCTGCTTCTCCTGCCCGCTTGCTTTTTTGGGTCCTCCACCATCACACAACATGACACATGGATTACTGGACTATCAATACTTTGTTGCTCCTTTGAGGTTTGACACCAGAAGTGATTGTTCATTCTTTAGGAAAGTATTTTTTTCCACTCTTTCTTTCAATCTGGGCATTGTTGATGGTTTCCGAAGACGTATCCATTTTTGATGGTATTCCTACCGTAGGCTGTAAACTCGTGACCTAGTATGGGTCGCTTGTGCTTTCAGTTTGGGGTTTGCTCTCTCGAACGACTCACTTGATGTTTAAAATGTCACAAATATAGATTCTTTCATTTGGCACCTTAGTTGAGCAGAGGCACAAATAGATGGAGAGTGGTGGTGACTGTCATCATTCCAGTTTCTCCTTTCTGCTGCTCCCCAGGGGCTGACTCATCATTTGGCTCACTCCAGTGCGAGTATAGCGCTATCGAATAGCTAGCAAGGCACCTTTCAAACGTAACGCTCTAGACTTTCTGCTGCAATTTCGCTTGCTGTTCTCATCACACACTGCTGGAGTGGCAAAATCCGATCCCGTGGATGTAACTTTTGCAGTCTGACGCAAAGCTAGCCAATCAGACTCCCATATGCCGCGATAAGCGTGCGCGTGCATCACACCGTACGTACAGTATCGTACACGTTGCAACATTGGCCGCCAGTCTGTTTTCACCTCTCTTTGACCCC
>NW_017807139.1:0-260 GCF_001891065.2 Hippocampus comes | reverse complement strand
TGAAGGGCGTGGCCTAAGTGAATGTGGTCAGGAGACAGGGTCTGTTCACCTGCGCGTGAGTGTCTCAACGTGAGTTGGCGGCGTACAGCAGCTCCTTGAGAGTGGTCTCATTTTACATTTGCGTGTTGGACAGTTGATCCGGTTCAATAAAGTGCATCGGAGATTGTGGCTCTCCTTGCCCACATATGAGGGCATTTACAGTACCTCAATTAGTCCATTTTTTTGAAGGAGAGTGGCTTCTAACTTAAATTTACATAACC
>NW_017807138.1:0-202 GCF_001891065.2 Hippocampus comes | reverse complement strand
AGTACGAGTAACGTGTATCTACGTCTTCGGAAGTGAAATTTTAAGCTTTTTTTTTTTTTTAATTCTGGGACCAGTCAAGGCGCAGTTTAGGAGCAGTTTGCAATCACAAAGGGGTTTGTTTGGTTTTTTTCCCCAACGCTAGTGTCTCTTGATCATGTTTTCTGTTGTACTTATCTCTTTGTTTTCTTCTGCTATGCATGTT
>NW_017807137.1:0-1434 GCF_001891065.2 Hippocampus comes | reverse complement strand
ATGGCATAGTCCTGAGCCAGAAATAGCAATTAGTTCGTTCTGAAATCATGACTATTCAGCCTGCGGATGGTCGTACACTAAAAGTCTCCAAAATGCACCAACATTTTCACATGCCATTTACTATTAAGACTTTATCAGGGGTGTCAGACTTGAGAAGGTAATAGAATGACAAATTCTATGAGAACTGTGTGAGATTTGAAAAAACAAAATACCTTTATCGATTTCCAAATCATACTGTTATTGGAGATCATACTGAAAGTAAGGTGGTCAGTGTCGCAACTTACGGTGTTAAAGTAGATGAGGTCACCAAAGTCTTGAGACCCGCGGTACAGGGGGCTGTTGTGCCCCGTAACTCGCTCCCAAGTTCCGTGGAAATCATATGTCATCACATTGATGAAGTCCAGATACCTTAAGAGCGTAAATATGTACTAAAACAAACCGCACTGAGATATCATGTGATGTTTTGCGAACACAGATTGACTTGATAAATGACTTGAATTTTTTTGGGGTGTTACGTACTTCGCGATCTGTGCAATTTCGTAACCTGCGTCGATTGTTCCCTTTCCTGCTGACACTGCAGCGGTCAACATCAGTTGAGATTTGCCAGTGGTTTTCGCTTCAGCTGCATAGGCTTCAACAAGTTCCTTTTAATGCATACATACATTTCTCATGATATATTTTGTCTCATCGAGACAGTAAACATGTTGCTTGGGGGGAAAAGAAAAATCCCGTGTCACCTTGCAGAGTAAAGTAAACCTCTTCTTATCCTCTGGGGGGCTTCCACGAGATCCCGGGTACTCCCAGTCCAAATCCAATCCATCAAATCCATGAGTCCTCAGAAACTTGATTGAAGATTGAATGAATTTCTGGCGGTTGGCCGGAGTGGACACCATGATGGAAAACCTGGAGAGATGGAAACGTTTGTCTCTCTCTCTTTGTAGATATCACCATGGAGGTGGTAGAATAACAGCACAAGGACTTACTGAGTTGAGCCAAAGTTCCATCCTCCAACGGCAAGTAAAGTCTTCAGACCCGGGTTCCTTTAAAACGAAAAGTTTTGCTCATGTAAATGAAATCGACTGCCGATGTGTATCTTAAAAGAAAATTCTTTTACAATTGTTACAGAATACGACATCGTCATACTTGCTCTTCAGACCATTGAAGGTTTTGTAAAGGGTCTCATCATTCCATTCGTATGTGACCAGCTCATTTTTGTTGTTGATGATGGAGAAAGCATATATCAGATGGGTGCACAGAAATGGATCGACGTTCTGAGGCATGTATTTGCCAGCGCCGGGCCTGTACTGGGACCAGTTGGTAAAGTAACACACCATCTGGGAGGCAGTTGCTGAATTGAGAGGAAGAAAATTATTGGCAAAAATGTGGTAATATTAAACAAGTATTTTTTATGACATCAACGTTACCCAGTTGGCA
>NW_017807136.1:0-1028 GCF_001891065.2 Hippocampus comes | reverse complement strand
AAAGCACTTGCAGAAGAATAGGAAATAACGAAAATGGCTTGTCACCAAAAGACAAGAAAAATTATATTGCAAAAAAATTACATTAAACGAAACAACAAGAACACTACTTACAATGCAAGGCAAACCAAAATGAGATCATCAAGAATCGGGCGTCGAGACAATAAGCACTTGTTACATAGGCTGCAAACAAGGCGAATAATCCAACAACATGGTGTCTGTCTAGCAGTCCTTAAGTAGAACACTGATGGTAACGCGTGACAGGTGCGGCGTTGGGGGGAACCGCCCACCACTCCCACCGGAAACTGAAACCGAAAACAAACAGGAACATGATAACTGTCAGGTCCTCAAGACAAAAAGCTTTGTTTTTGTTTTTTGAAAACTATGAACTCAAACTATATGGCTGTCTGTCGATTGATACAAGACACTTTTACAGCACGAAAAAAAGATTACAAATGGGTGCTGTGCTAATGTATTTATTTCATGGCTTTTCTCTTTCCTGAATGACAATCGCCTTCCAGTGCCTGTGAGAAGCAAACAATTGACTTATACTAAATGTTCCCGGGCAAGTTTGTTGAAAACGGAAGCATCCTATTAGCACATCACAATTGGCACCAAACTGCTTCAAACATAGTGAAAATCATCAGTCATCGATGTGCATAATTGATAGTGTTAATGCCTATATTTTCCATAAAGCTGTTTCACCGTTGGTGTTCTGCTGCTATCTAGTGGCGATTGTTGGCCGGAACAAATTATTGCGTAGAAACGTTCCACGCGACAGTGGTTGCCGCGCGCATTCACTGGCGCACACAAAAAGACACGTTTTGTGAGCTTTGTGTAGCCATTTTTGGAAGACGACGAAAGTGCTACAGATTGCATCAACACCCTCAAGGACCAGTACATTTCTATTGAACCATACATTTTCCACATTGATTATTAATCAAACACCAGTGACCAAGTTGCAGTCAGTCTCCACTAACTTAATTTTCTTGCTGTTTGTAAAATCCATGTGGTTTATATTGAACAAGCTG
>NW_017807135.1:0-1057 GCF_001891065.2 Hippocampus comes | reverse complement strand
ATACTACGTTCATATTGTAATGGTACAGTAGATTACATTTTTAAAACTCAATCGTAAGGCTCTATTTTTGTCACCAGCGCAAGTCTGGCGCGGTCTAAATTTGTGCAGCAGCAAGGGGGAGATGTTGTTTTGGTATATTAGCAGACACGTCTATCTTAGCGCAGTTTTAAAAAGTGCGTTAGTGCCGTTGTGGGTGTGAACACTGCCGGCCTGAATCGAAGCGGCTCCACTCATTCCCTTTCATTTTATTGACATTACTGACAATTATTTTATACAGTGCAGTACTCTGTAATGAAATAATTTTGTGGAATGGCTAAATGAGACAGATTGGATAAACAAGTCGTTGAATTAGTCAGATGAATTTATTTTTCATAGTCGGAGAGCAGCTTGAGGTTTTCCCAATTTTCTGTAACTTCTTACCTTTTCGAACGAATGAAAAACAGAGTCCTCTGCAACTCATTTTTGTCACCATTCTTGGCATACATAAGCATCAGGAGCATACATATTCATGAACTGCCTTCTGAATGTTTGCGGTTTTCTTTAAAAAAAAAAAAATGAGATGCTGTCAGTGCCTGAGTACAAGAGCCGTCTGGAGAGCCTCCTCTTCAAGTGCTCGCTGCAGGAGAAGACGGAAGAGCTGAGGGGAGCCTACGAATGCATTAGCAAGGCCTCCTCGGAGCTCAGGAGCAGCAAGAAGCTTGCAAAGATTTTAGAGGTACAGTCATCGTCAGAAAGGTCAAAGGAATGAGTCCTGCAAACGCCAAAGTATTTTCTTTGTTTAAAAAAAATCCTGTTCAATTAACTTTCAGATCCAAGATATAAATTAAGAATGTATTCTTGTGTAATCCTTTTTTTGTTTGGTTTTTTTTTCAACTTTTTTTCTCATTACATTTAGATTTTACTTTCCTCTAACTTTACTTTATTCTAAAAAGGCCTAAAATTATTCTTATTAAATGACGACTTCTTAGCCTAACAGGAAAACCTTTTTTTCTGGAGAAATTATATATGCTGCATTTGCAAATATAACGAAGGTCGCAGTCAGTAAGGCTGTCTCAAA
>NW_017807134.1:0-204 GCF_001891065.2 Hippocampus comes | reverse complement strand
CATATCATGCTGTTGACTTTATGCTGAGTTTGTTTGTTTTTTTGTTTTTTTTTGTATTTATTTATTTTTTTAAAGTAACATATCAATCACTCAGGCGGCATCGGTTAGCTCGTCAGCCTCACAGCGCAGACGTGCAGGGTTGCATTCCGGCTGCGGCCTTCCCGTGTGACGTTTGCATGTTCTCCCCCTGCCCACGTGGGTTTT
>NW_017807133.1:0-1088 GCF_001891065.2 Hippocampus comes | reverse complement strand
TCTCAGTGCCTTCTCTGCCTCTGTGCACATTGCTCTTGGAGCTGAGATTTGGCTGTGTTCCGAATTAGCCATCCACATTGAAATTCATGGTTCAGTGGGAGCTATCACACAACTGCCACCCATCAAAGTATTTCGGAGTCAGCCTGGAAAAGTTCAGATGTTCTAGTAGGGTTTTCCTGACTTTTTTATGCTCTTCAAGAGGCACAGGAGTTTTTGTGCTAACACTGACTACTGTTTGAATCTGTTCATAATCCCATTGATCCTGTCCAATGTCTGCTTGGTCTGTTCTATTACACTGAAGGGGAGCTACTGCACGTCAAAGTTTGAAAGAGTGTCGAGGGGTCAATATTTTTGCACCCTTTGCAGATTGAGATAACGTCTGTATAAAACCAATTTATTACACATGACAATTTGAGTGTCCCAACCCCCTCATTTTTTGACATCCTCACTTTTCACATAAATAACAAGACTGGCCAGATCGGAAATGATTGTCCTTATTCGCACTCTGATACAATGTCCACCTGTCTGATGCCCCCAGACAGGGGTTGACTGACCTCTTTACCCCCTCGGGCACCCACATCACACCACTGACTGGAAGTCAGACTAGGTGAGTAACCACCGGTTTCAGACTGTAGAGCTGCAACTATGTCAGTTGCAATAATATACAGTAGTTGTCCACAAGGTGGAAGTACAGACCCAAACATTATGTTCTCTGAGTTCTCTCGGAGGCTGCCCGGTGGTGTTCCAGTGATTAGCGCGTCGACCTCACAGTGCAGAGGTACCGGATTCAATTCCAGCTGCGGCCTCCTTGTTTCCTCCCACATTCCAAAAACATGCACGGCAGGCTGATTGAACACTCTAAATCAGGGGAACCAGCCCCCAAGGATTTCGATCAGGCCCGCAGTATCATTTTTAAGTGAAAAAATGCATAAAAGACTCGGAATGAATATTTTTAATAAGGTGCAATTCGTGAACTTACCGCTAGGGGACGCACTGTTTTGATCAGAGTAGAAGATAAAATTGTTTTGATCAGAGAAGGAGACAACCGCAGTCTCTGTCACTGAGACAGACCCAACACAGCAGACGCT
>NW_017807132.1:0-740 GCF_001891065.2 Hippocampus comes | reverse complement strand
GTGCGTGCGTGCGTGCGTGCGTGTGTGTGCGTGCGAGACTGTGTCCCACTTTTTAAGGGCTGATTCCCGGTCTGGAAACAGCAAAATGTTACTCGTTACCAGAAAAGTGGTCCTTTTAGAGTAATTCGTTCTAGTAACATTTTACTTACACTGGTGCTGGCAGATTTTATCAAATTTTATCTTTATATATTTTTTTCTCCTTGGGGCCAAGAACTTTGTTTTTGCAATGCATGTTCATGCATGTTTCGTTAGATTCCTTCATAGCAGCTGAGGAAACAAAGGAGGCCCTTGAGCTGTTTATTTTCCAAGACAGTTGAGATGCAGGTGAGGCATTTTAAATTGTTGCGTTTCCCAAATGACTCGTCACAGATATGAAGAACAATGATAACATAATGTTCAGATGTGAAGACAGATAATCCACCCATTTCCCAGTAACTCACCTACTGGCATCCAAAAAAATACCTGTCCACATTCTTGGGCAAGTTGAAACACTTTGCAGCAACCAAGTTTCTGAGGGTGGAAAATGCAGTCATCGGTTTAATGTTGCGATGTTTCACATTGAGTTTACCACTTGTGGCAATTCAAGATTCAAATTATGGGGTCTGAGGCTCTTGTGCCGGGGTTCTGGTCATTCCTTTGCCATCATTTCCTAGTTGGTGCCGTGATGGGCTGAGCATCTTGCTGCTCTCGTTGGAAATCGAATGTGCATGATCCTCGCACAATAAATAGTTAACCACTGC
>NW_017807131.1:0-464 GCF_001891065.2 Hippocampus comes | reverse complement strand
CAAACTGTTTTGGTAATATTTAACTCTTTAACAATGCAGAGCAGGAATAATGATCAGACACGATAGCAGTTTTACTTTCTCATCTGTCATCTGAGCTACAATGAGACACTTTAGTTGACGTGTTATTTTTGGAGCATAAATGTGTACAATTAAAATACTTTGTCTGCATGAGATAAAATCGAAAAGCGCCCAGTTCTAATGTGGACAAAAAAAAGCCAAATAATTACAGTAGGAATTGTTCAAATTAGCATCAAAGTAAATAGATTACAGTATTTAAATATTGTACTTGTTTCCACAATGCTTTTTGACTGTTTTATGTACTAGATCTCATCAGAATTGTGCAGATCGCTGCAATTCTTGGTCTAAATGATAAAACCACAAAAAATAAATAAATAAAAGGCTGACGATGCATCACTGTTTCCTCTGCACGCTTTAAGATACTTGTTAATGTGAAGTGGTGACCC
>NW_017807130.1:0-663 GCF_001891065.2 Hippocampus comes | reverse complement strand
GTGTTTTCCCAAATTCGCATGTATTCATTGGTCTCCATAATGTGCAATGTTTGAATTGTGTCACTTTTAGTGTAAGTGTCAACGTACCTTCGCTCATATGCAGTACATATGAAGACTGGAACAATGTCGTATGAACCCTGGACTTCATTGTATCGATACTGTAAAAAACAAGTTAAAAATGAAGATTACTTTAACGTTCTCATTGTCAGAAATGAGTGTGCACGCGCGTGTGTGTTTGTGTGTACAGAATATTAATTTTTATCTACAGTGTTTAATTCGTTTTTAGAACGTAGACAGGGCGTGATGTACAGAGTCACACATTAATTTCCATACGAAGTACAGGCTTTAATGAGACACTTTAATGGCATTAAAAAAAATGCAACATTTTATCATTTATAGCAGGCTCCACGTGATTAAAAACTCCAAATAGAAAGGCAGATGGAGGTATTAGTGTGAAATCACGAGACCCTTTAATTCTATCCTTGCACTTGTCTAGGAGCGTTGATTAGCATTAGCATGCATTGTCCTATCTGTTGTTAAAACTGGAAAGGTAATGATTCTATTAGTATCTTCCTATTGTCGTCTTGCAATCGATGTTAAAGTATTTCACTGTTGGGCTATTATTTGTTAATTTGCGTTGGCCTTCAACTGCAATTGACTGTC
>NW_017807129.1:0-230 GCF_001891065.2 Hippocampus comes | reverse complement strand
TGCCACTGTTGCCTTGAACCAACTTCAATGTTTTTATTTTTATTTATTTTCTTTTATTTTTTTTAAGAAACAGTTTTCTTATCGCCACTTTGTTCACATTTTTTTGAGTCATTTTGGACATGTCCAGGGTCCCGCCAAGAAAGTTCTGATCTCAAAAGACCATTTGATTTGACCGCGAGGGCCCACGCCATCATACAAAAGTCCAACAAAAGTCATCTCCGAGAACAGGC
>NW_017807128.1:0-386 GCF_001891065.2 Hippocampus comes | reverse complement strand
TTTTTTTTTTTCTCTAAAATGTAGAATAAAGACCCAACACCATGACGCCTTTTCTTCACTTTCTCATAACACAATACGAATCGATTCGGGCCTATTTAGACATCGTCAGAGCGCCCAGACAAATACAAGACACATGTATATATGAAGACAATATGTTAATGAGAGGTGGGCAGTCACACCCTCATGCAATAAAGCTTTGCCTTTTCCAATCTCTTCAAGTGCGGTTGTAAAAGTTGTGTTGAGTGACCAGTCCCCCCCTACTGTCTTCAGTCTGACCTTTTATGTGGTGCCAGCAACATAGATATTCGGAAAAACAGTTCCCTTTTGATGTTAAAAATGTTCTCTGGAACATTACAAAGGTGGATGTGATAAAGAACAATAAAGGC
>NW_017807127.1:0-672 GCF_001891065.2 Hippocampus comes | reverse complement strand
CATCTTGCCTTGTTTTATTGCTAAGTGATAATAATTAGACAGCGATAAAGGAACAAGGGCTCGCCGTCTTATGCTCACTCCAACATAAGCGCTAAGAAGGATATGTTTTCCAAGAAGTTGTTTCTTTTTTTTTTCCAGCTTGCACGAATGACAACGTGATGCAAAAAAGACGTTTTCAAGTCAGGTGTATTTGTTAACGCGAGATAATTTTTGATTTTAGGTTATTCCGTTCACATTACAAAACTACGCAATAGCATAAAAGTCAAGCTGATGCTAGCTTGGCACGATTTGGAAATCACTTTTTTTTTCCAAATGAACGTTCTCCGCGGGTACATTAGGAAAGGCGGAAAGAAAATAAGCAACAGAATTCAGCTTCTTTGTCACTGATGAAGTGCAGCGAGCATGGCAATAGACAGCAGACAAAGAGAAGGCGTCGCTTGCCGAATGGCCGCTGACCTGAATACGTAATGCGCGGCCCAACCAATGATGAGGCTGGCCAGGAAGCACTCGGAGACGGGCTCCAACACAGTGCCGGGAAGCATGTTGATGCGCAGCTTGGTCCACCTGCCGGCAAAGAAGGGAGCGAGTTACACCTCATCATCATCACGTTAGCCCAAGATGGCGTGGAGGAGCCGGCCGGCGTGGTGTTCACCTAATCAAGCGTGACTGGAA
>NW_017807126.1:0-620 GCF_001891065.2 Hippocampus comes | reverse complement strand
GACAACAATGCCCATTTCAATGTGATGTCCTTCCATTCATTCCACTCTGCCGTCTTGGTGACATTCCCATGTGTCCTGAAAACAGCCATTTGCACTCTCCCTTTTCCACTTCTACACACCTGCTGCCTGTTTTGATCAATGTCATTTTACACATCGCATGTGCACTAAAGCCCATTTGGTCCACCTGAAATTGCAGCTAATGATTGTGCGTCATATATTTGCTCACTGCGCGCTGTACATTAAAAAGAAGGATTAGTTAGGCGCTGAAAATAGGAACACAATTTCAGAGGATCCTTTCAAAAGAAGAAAATGATCACATTGGGGGAAAAAATTTGAGCTTTAGGGGGGAAGATGCCATTTTTTTAAGCGCAAATCAAATGAGAGCTCATCAGTTTTAGTGGGTGTGCATGCACCGTGACCTACTTCGCAAATAACATTATATATCTTATGATAAATAATACAAAATTACATTTCGATATTTGAATGACACTTAACTTCTTCCTAATATTTAAAATTTGATGGGCGACATGAAGATGTAGACTAGTATCGCAGTAAGTTTTGTTTTTTCGGGAGATCTGGATCAGGCTGTAAATTTCCAAATTTGCTTCGTCTTAATAAAA
>NW_017807125.1:0-1201 GCF_001891065.2 Hippocampus comes | reverse complement strand
TTCACAGGTGAATCCCAGAGCAACAATTCACTCTTATTCACTTTTCATAATCTGTGGAAATATTTAATACGGTAGTTGGATTTTTATTACGCTGAACCAATAAGCAAATACAGTACACAAAGACGTGAATGGCTATTAAAAGGTAAAAAAAAAAAAAAATGCACATTTCGTTAACTAATACTCCTTGGAAGGTCAGTGAGTGTGCAGCAAGACTGCCTATTACTGCATTTCTGGTGTACACACTAAGACTGTCACCTCATTGGAATGAGCAGGGAGTTCGGAGATACTGCTTTCCTCATCGCATGAAATGAATTTCTTTGCTTTTGGCTTTCCGCAGCACGGCAATCGACTGGTTAGCATGTCCGCCTCACAGTGCAGAGTTGCACGGTTCGATTCCAGGCCCCGGCCATCCTTTGTGGAGTTTGCATGTTCACCCCGTGCCTGTGTGGGTTTTATGCGGGTACTCATGTTTTCTCACAAATTCCAAAAACATACGTGGCAGTTTAATGGAACACTCTAAAAGTGTCACTCGGTATGATTGTGAGCGTGAGTTGTTGTTTGTCTCGGTGTGCCACACGGTTGGGTGGTAACCAGTTCAGGGTGGACCCGGCCTACTGGCCAAAGACAGCCGGGATAGGCTCCAGCACACCTATGACCCTCAAGAGGATAAACAGATTAGAAAATGTTTGGATGAATGGCTTTCGAAAATTCCACATTCTTATCAAGTCACGCGCACTTGTTTGTGTCGAAGTTTTGCCAGAGCATTAATACTGTAAGGCTCCAGTTCTCAAATGGCTGTGAAATAGTCATCGATGTGTTCTTGTCGCTGTTCATTAGGATGGATGTGGCTTTCTGAGCATCAACAAGCGACTCTAACCATCCATCCGTTTATGTATTTTCTATCGTGCTGATTCTTCTCAAGGACGTAGGTGAGCTGGAGTGCATCACAGCTGACTGCTCACCAGTCAGTCCCAGGGCACATTTAGACAAACAATCATTCAGGTGCACATTCACACCTATTCGACAATTTAGGCTCGTCAGAAAACCTAAAGTGCATGTTTTTGTGAATGTGGAAGGAAGGCAGAGAAGCAAGTGACTCATCTCTGATTTAATCTATTGTGCTATTATGATTTTTTTTTTTTTATATTTTAAATGTCAAATGCAAGGCCACGGTCAGGTCTAACACTTGATAACATCGACA
>NW_017807124.1:0-229 GCF_001891065.2 Hippocampus comes | reverse complement strand
GCCAAAATGTCGTCAAAAAATGAGACGTTTCAGGCTGTGGCAATAGTAGGAATCCATATATATATGTAAAATAACTTGACTTGTCCATCTGTGTATCTACAGCTAATTTACAACATCCTATTTTTCCGGGAATGCCTGCAGCCCAGAAGCAACGAATGGCAAATTCCAGAGTCGCAGGCCATGAGCACCCCCCACCTCCTACACACACACACACACACACACACGCACA
>NW_017807123.1:0-607 GCF_001891065.2 Hippocampus comes | reverse complement strand
TTGCTCTTTTTCTGGTACAATGAGGGTCTTATGTCTGTTCCTCTCCTGTGGCTGTGCAATCAGCCAATGGGGACATGGGAACCACTACATTCTCGCGAGCAGATTGTGACGGACTTATCCAAGTCGTGACCAAGCATACTGAGTGGCTGTCGGTCAGCGAGATAAAGTGTGAAAAACTGTTTACCTGGACGTGTACATGGAATAGCGGCCCAAGTAGCATGTAAAAAAAAGTCAGACCCACCAAGAATTGTCCTGGTGCTTCAGATTAGCCACGAAGAACCTGCTGTCTACCATACAAGACTTTTTTCTAAAGTCTTTTCATGAATTTTTGCAGGTCTTTACTTGCATCTGTTTTGTGGACCAATCGCTCCGCCATTTTTTTTTTCACCGCTTTCTTTGGTTTCTTTCAACACAGAAAAAAAACATCTTTTTACTTTGACTTATTCCAACTTGATTATGAGTGTGATGGGAATTGTTCTGGATATGTGTGAATTTTATTTCATGAAACCCTGACTTCTACTGGTGAGCCCGTCGACCTCACAATACAGAGGTGCAGGGTTCGATTCCGGATTCGGCCACCCTGTGTGGAGTTTGCATGTTCTCCCCG
>NW_017807122.1:0-621 GCF_001891065.2 Hippocampus comes | reverse complement strand
CTGCAGTTTATATTTCTGACCCAAATCCCATTTAGTGGTTTGCTTTTGGCATCGATACAGTGGCATACCATTGGTATAACTCATTCCTCTTCTTCACTGCAACATGCATGCTTTTTTTCCTTTTCATTTTGTTTTTGTCTTGCCTACATTCATCAAGGGAATACACTCTACATGTAAATTGATCAATTAAGATTGAATCAATCAAGAATGCTCAGCTACCTTTAATTGTACGTTTTAATGACACTTTTGTATACACGTATGTCGATTATTCAAAGGCTTATTTTAAGCTTTCAACGGCATATATTCTTGGCTATTCAACATTTGTTATATAGGGTTGAAAACATGCTACTCACACTAGAATTGGTTATTACATTACCTGTGATCCATTTCTCTCTTTAGTTTGGTCCTAATGTTCTCTCTTTCGCTCTAGCTAGCTAGCTAGATAGCGACAAATATACAATATTATATGCAATATTATAATTTAAAATACCCTTGTGTCACTATAGTTAACTACCAATATATGTTATCAATAATAGTTTATGCATTTTCAATGTATCGTTGACCTATTAATATCCCGGGAATAGTTCTTAACGGTACACTCATTTTACGAACCTTAAACCC
>NW_017807121.1:0-466 GCF_001891065.2 Hippocampus comes | reverse complement strand
GATGTCGATTTGATTCCTTTTCAAGGTGTTATAATTTAAAGTTATTCTTCAATGTAAAAAAAAACTCTTATAATCACAACATAACACTAATTGTTAAAATAAGCCTTTTTTTTCACATTTTCAGCTTGTGGTGTGCCGCGGGATTTTTTCAGCGACAGAAATATGCCTTGGCTGGAAAAAGACACTGCTGTAGATCATGGCATGTCAACGAAGAGGACCGGTCATGACCGCGGAAGAGAAAGTGAAACCCACCCGATAAAGCCAAGCGGGTTACATCATACAAAACATTCAGGAGTTGCTTTGAGTCGCAAAGACTCAAATCGACAAGAATTTGAAAAATTCTGCCGATTTCCCTGCTCAGAGTGAATCGCTTGCGGCTCGACAGAGAGTCGAGTCAATGGATGTTTTCTCGAATGCTTTACCTGTTTTGATGCGAAAAACCTTCCGCTAACTGCACCGCTAAATC
>NW_017807120.1:0-468 GCF_001891065.2 Hippocampus comes | reverse complement strand
CCTGGCCAAACAGAGAGGTGACTTAATCGCTATTCACTCCGAACATATGACACAGCATCCACTTAAGACAAATAGATAGCTCCTTTTTCCCCATTGGAAACAAAAAATGGGGAGAAAACCTGTAATTTGCTCAGTTCATAGATGCTATTGTTCACGCACAAACACTGCTGAACACACAAACACTGCTGAACCCATTTAAATTCAAACCAAAACAGCAGCAGCTAGCAAGGCACATAAACAATTTTACGATGAAGCAAAGTCATACACTTCAAAAACTCCCCTAAAAAAAAAATCAGTGCCCTGAGCAGCCATTTTGGTTGCAAACCCGCCATTTTGAGCTTATTTACAGAGTTCCTTCAGAAAGGAATTAGTCCTGGATTTTGATCTGAGCAATACCAATGTTTTAGGGCTTTGTGTAATTTTCTGTGCAGCCGTGACCTACATTTCTGTGTCTTTAGGGCTGCCACC
>NW_017807119.1:0-961 GCF_001891065.2 Hippocampus comes | reverse complement strand
AAATAAACATCTCAACCTCATTCTTCCACTCTGTGCTTGATAACCGCTGCATCGGCGCCCAACCAATTCAAAGTCACTCGAAGCGACAAATGAGTGGATTGTTTACAGTAGGATAGCTTTGAGTTTTATTAGCCCAGCAACCCAATGGTTCTAAAATGTTGGACTTTTAAGGTTAACATGGCTAAAGGGCTGCGTTAGGTTAAGGTTAGCACTTTGGGGTTGGCTTAGCGGTTCGGGTTCGGGTTAGTGGTGGTTAGGTTCGCTAAAAATGTATTACCCAAGAGGCTATTAGTGGCACGGTCACATGAGGACAGGATGTACAATTTAACCCTTTCACGCAGCCTGTAACCTGATAACATGACAAGCTGTCCACTGTAGTAACCACTGTCCCTCAACGGGTTAAAATGTAAAAGAATTTCTCCATAGAATATATAAATATTTTTAAAAGTCAATTTTTTTTTTCTTCGGCTTTTTCAAAACAGTTTTTTTTTCATTAAAAACAATAATAATAAAAACACTGGAATGAGACGAAAAGTGGCTGCTAAGAATATCGGGGTTCTATCTCCCCATCATAAAAAAATTAACAAGACTATGAGACACAATTGTAAGGGTTTAAGGTTGGAGTTAGCGATTAGCGATTGGGCTGAGGCTACGGTTAGGAGTTGGGATTAGCGGTTCAGGGTTAGCTTTGGGGTGAGCATATCTTGGTTACTGGACTCTTGCGCGTCGTCACTGTCTCAGGCACATAAAATACATCAAATTGCTTAGGAATACAAAATAATAACAGAGGGCATGGGAACAGATTAAATTGACCATATTTGGACATTTGAGGTTTCTGTCCAACATCTATGATATAACAAATATTACCATTTTTATTGTTGTTGTTGGTTTTTTTTCTGGGGCCAGCCTGCTGCACAGCCCTGACCGAGCTCAGCCTGGAAGACTCGTGTGCTCATCACAT
>NW_017807118.1:0-1056 GCF_001891065.2 Hippocampus comes | reverse complement strand
CCTGATCGCCATCAAAGTAACAAACTGGAATTGCAAAATCGTCATGTTCAAGTTTGTCCTACCAATATGACAAAAAAATCGTCGGAAAACTCAACCGTGACGGTCAGGTGGACTAATAGTTTGCCTCCGGTTCCGGCGACTCGGGTTCGATCCCCGCTCTCACCTGCAGTGTGCAGAAATGCAGGTGAGCAGAAAAGGGGACTCGAACAAGAGACAGCTGAACCCTCAGCGTAGTCTTTAAAAATTCGATCAACTTCGATTCGAAAATCAACAATTTGGAAGTTATATTTGTTTCCAAAACCCGTCATGTTCAAGTGTACACTACTAATATAACAAAAAATTCGCCGGAAAACCCAGCCGTGATGGTCCAGTGGTCTAAAACTTTGTCTCCGGTTCGGGCGACTCGGGTTCGATCCCCGCTCTCACCTCCATCGGTGCATAAATGTAGGTGAGGAGAAAAGTGGACGCGAACAAGAGTCAGATGAATCCAAAGTGTAGCCTTTAACCACTAGACCAACTAGGATTTGAAAATACTTAATTTGGAGGTTATATTTATTCTTTCACTTTGTCATGTTCGGGAGGAAACTATGAATACAACGAAAAATTCGCCGACAAACTCAAACGTGATGGTCCAGTGGGCTAAAACTTTGCATTGGGTTCTGGCGACTCGGGTTCGATCCCCGGGCTCACCTACATAGGTGCATAAATGCAGGTGAGTAGAAAAGGGAACTCGAACACGAGTCAACAGAATCCAAAGTACAGTCTTTATCCACTAGACCAACAAGGATTTGAAAATTGACTATTTGGAGGTTATATTTATTCTTTCACTTTGGCATGTTCGGGTATAAACTATGAATACAACAAAAAATTCGCCGAAAATCTCAACCGTGATGGTCCAGTGGTCTAAAACTTTGCATTCGGCTCTGGCGACTCGGGTTCGATCCCCGGGCTCACCTACATAGGTGCATAAATGCAGGCGAGGAGAAAAGGGGACTCGAACACGAAACAGCTGAATCCAAAGTATAGTCTTTAACCACTAGACCAAATCGGATTTGA
>NW_017807117.1:0-817 GCF_001891065.2 Hippocampus comes | reverse complement strand
GAAATTGTATTAAATTATGAATTACAAAAAAAAAACAACAACAACAACAACAAAAAGAGAATGGACTATTTTCTTATTAAAGTTACATCCACATTTTAATTAATCTATGAGTAACTTGGCTCACTATCTTTTTTTTTATGTTTGCCTATCCCTCCTCGGACAAATAGCTAAAATATTTATTTTCTTGAATATATTGTCTTTTTTTATACAGGAATTGTATTGTAATGCCAGTTGAACACGTCGGGTAGATTGTCTTAATTCCATAATCATCTGTTCAACATCTGGGAACGAGTCAAAATATGCGACGAACCGTCCAAAATGACGTGAAAGCTGCACCAGCAAATATGGAAACACGGAGCCACAAACACAGTTCAGCAAGACTTCTGCGCATTTATTATTACTCGTCTAATGAAGGCGTTTACACTCTCGCTCTTGCTGCTTTGACAAGTCCAGAATGGCGTGTGGCATATTTAACGCTGTTATTGGATGAAGGTGCGTGTGTTATTGATGCTATGTGGGTGTCAATTAGCCCTAATGAGCAATAAAAAGCCACCTCGTGAGCCAGCAGTATTGTATGCATGAATGGAGATTTGAAGCTGAAGCAGCCACTTGCCTCCATGTGATATTGCCGGAACACGAATACCGATCGATGACAATCAAGTGTAAAGAAGTCTCACTTTTTTCACTTTGAGAAAAGATCGTTTTAGCAGGTGGAATTAGTCACGTTTCAAGCTCACGCTTGACAAAGTCTGGGGGGGCTTGTTGTCGAACAGCGGGGAGACCGTCTCAATTAATGCAAATGACATGCAAAGTGAGG
>NW_017807116.1:0-468 GCF_001891065.2 Hippocampus comes | reverse complement strand
TGGGGGGGGGGGGGGGGTAGGATAGGGTGGCGGGAGCAGCGTTCCCGCAGACCACCTTTTACCGATGTTTATTTTCAAGTGCCCCGCGATGATGGAAGAGACGAGTGTAAAAAGCGACTGTATGTACGCCGAGCTGCCGGGGCGGCGCGTGACATGAAAGCGGCACGGACGCACACTCGGGTCGCCGGAGCGAGCGATGTTCGTCGAGCCGGCCTGGTCGGGGGGGCCTATTCTCGGCGGCATTGCATTTTCCGCAGTCCCACAACGCATTTTGATGTTGGGGGAAAAAAACTATTCTTTTTCTTTGAACAGCCCGAGCTTGACTTGAGCGATGGAGACACGCATCCACGCATCCCCCTGGGCCGGGACCCCTCGGCCTGCAATCAGGTTCCATTGTGAGGCAATGGGCTGTGAATAACCGGCCTGGGCGTTGTGCGGGACGATCCGATGTAAACAAAGAACCGGGGG
>NW_017807115.1:0-861 GCF_001891065.2 Hippocampus comes | reverse complement strand
TATGTATGTATGTATGTATGTATATGTACAGTTTATATGTATGTGTGTGTGATATATGTGTCTCCCACCCAATGTGAAGCATTTTTTCCCCCCCACAAATTGTAGCCACTGCAATATGAGAACTGCATTCTATTACACTTCAATGTGGATTTGAATTTTATTATAGTTTAGCCCTTCAAACCTTGAATTTTATTTCATTTAAAGTTCGGTGGCTTTTACAGCATATGCTGTACACACTTTTCCTGCTCTAGCTGTATTTATTTTACTCTGCTTGAGTCTTAAATATGCACTTATTCGTGAGCTTCACTTTATTACTGTGCCTTTTTCCTTGAAGGTGCGGGAGAAAGTGTTTTTGTGTGTCACTCAGGGGCGAGAGCAACGCCTCCGCACTGGCAGCCATCTTGCAAGCGATGGTATTGCCCCGGCATGTTGTTTTTGTGTGTCTTTGCGTGTGCGGGGATTCTCTCTTTCTCCGATTCATGTCTTTCCCTTTTATATTTTTTTTCTTCCCCCAAATTCCTTCCCCTCTCTCCCGCAGCTCTCATCAGGCAAGGATGCTTCGCCACCCCCTTTTATTTTTTCCCTCTTTATGCACCCCATCTCATTTGAATGAATTAACACGCCTTCCTGTGTGCATGAAGAACCCCCTTTTCTGTGTGACATGCTTACGCCAAAAGCGTCACGCATGCTGGCTTCAAGCTTCGCCCTCGCCGCCCGTTAATGCGCTGCAGCAAAGTGTGTGCCATTCATATTTGCCTAATGTGGAGCCTCATTCAAAGGCGATGCCATGCAGGTTTGGCCATAAGAGGCTTTTTGTAGCTCATTGCCTCTCGACACAAACATTGGCTTAGTGGGTTTGTA
>NW_017807114.1:0-258 GCF_001891065.2 Hippocampus comes | reverse complement strand
GCCGCTCCCCATGAACATCTCCGGAGCCCTTGCGACACAGTGATGCGGTTAACACCGAACGGGCCCCAGTGCCACAAAATGTGGTTCAGCCGAGTACTTGTATTTTCGCAGTGCAATTGCAAAAGATCCCATAATCGATCCACCCGTCTGTCTGTCGTGTACAAACCCCACCTTGGAAATCCAAACCCGGTCAGGCTGTCCCTGTTCTGAACTATTGCCCGGCAAACTGAACTAAACGGCAATGTTGGTTACTTGGCC
>NW_017807113.1:0-907 GCF_001891065.2 Hippocampus comes | reverse complement strand
TTGCATTAGCTATGTCGCAGGACATCAATAAAAAAAATGATTAATTTGACACAAATGATGTGTCTACATCAGCGGCGTATGATGACAGGCAGAACAATTAAATTCTCTTCCACAAGAGGGCAGAAGTTGCACTTAAGCTGTGTATCCACTGTTACCATTCATACACGGTGCATCTGCGCCAGGAGATTCTGATTTTTGGGTCAGCGCAAATCTAGCGATGCATGTTGGCCAAATGGGAAAACGGTTTTCCATCAGGCTGTGCGGGCTGGCAGAGCAGGAGGAGTGTCATGGAGATGTGCCGGGCAGAGGGACAATTTGGTAGAAAAAAGTTGAATGAAACCATACGCGTGCACACTCAAATCTCGAGACAATTTAGAGTGTTCAATCAGCCTGCCATGCATGTTTTTGAAATCTGGGTGGAAACCGGAGTACCTGGAGAAAACCCATGCAGGCCCCGGGAGAACATGCAAACTCCACACAGGGAGGCCGGAGCTGAAATTAAACCCGGTACCTCTGGACTGTGAGGTCGACGCGCTAACCACTGGACCAATGGGCCGCTTCAATGATTTATATTTCCTAAAATCTCACTATGGGTGCTTAAGCCATTGTGCGGCTTGAGTGGACGTCTAACAGGAAAGAAAGGAGCCGCTTGAATTGGCCATGATTGAACTCCGCTCCGACCACTCCCAGCCTGCGCTCATCTGTGAAATTACCAACACGGGGTCTAACCTGCCTCTGTATGGAAATATGCTACATGCCATGCAGGACTTACTCCAGTCACAAAAATAGAGCCCACAATGTCAGCTACAATCATTTTTTTCCAGCTCATCTGTGACCCAAATAGGGGGTAGCACAGTAGAGAATGGATGGACGAGTAGGCCTGATTGTCACTCTCCGTGTTGCTGGC
>NW_017807112.1:0-305 GCF_001891065.2 Hippocampus comes | reverse complement strand
GTGTGTGTGTGTGTGTGTGTGTGTGTTTTCATATGGGACTTCTTTTTGAATGTGGATCTAAATGGGATCTCTCTGGATGCTCAGATCTCGAGCTGGGGGGATAAAAAGTCAACTAGGTGAGCATCAAATCTTTGAGGCGTGTGTTATCAACACACACACACACACACACACACACACACACACACACACACACACACACACACACACACACACACACAAATCTCAGTAGCAGGTGAGTGTGACCCTTCCTGGTGGCCGTGGCGGCCGGCCGAAGTGCACTCTTCGCAAGCAGGCCCAGCGTACAA
>NW_017807111.1:0-238 GCF_001891065.2 Hippocampus comes | reverse complement strand
AAAAAAAAAAAAACGCCGCTTGGCATTTCGGTGATTTTTATTTGAATGCAAACAAAAGTTGGCACTTCTTAGCTTAAATTATGGACGGTTCAGCAAGTTTCTAGGAAGCCAAAAGTCACCAAAATAGATTAGAAAAGCTCTCTTACTCGAAAAAAAAAATGTTTTTCTGCAATGTTTACTTGGAGTCGATTCTTTGCGGGCTGGAAATTTGGCTAACTAACCACTCGGACACGATGCC
>NW_017807110.1:0-654 GCF_001891065.2 Hippocampus comes | reverse complement strand
CATCATTCCATGTTCCTGTTGCTGATTGCGCATCCGGACAGGTCAGCAAGTCGTCAGCCCATTTGGAGTGGCCCGTGCTTAATCGTCCGCTCTTTTCAAAAGCTTTGCGGTGTTAACCAGCTGGACTCTAATTGTGTATGCTCGCCATTAGAGGCTGAGCAGGTAATGTACTGTTCACTTGGTTTTTATACCGTAGCTGCCCGCCGCATTTAAATACGACATAATGAGACGGCCGACGGTGAACCAAAGCAGGGAGGCGAATGCGCGGCCAGACAATGGCTCGGATCTCATTAGAACGCTCTGCGGCATCGAGGGGAGCTGCGACTCACCGACGATAAATAACTGCGCGACATCCAGGGGCGCTCCGAGCTTGAACGCCCCACCCCCCAGCACCCCCCTTTGATATGATCAACTTTTTCATGTTGCAACCGCAATAAAGCAACGACGACGTCGCTGCAGAGCGTAGCAAAGGCCGCGCGTATTTCCTGCAGTCAACCAATGTTGCTCTGTCACGCAGGATGATGTACTGGAGTGTCGTAGGCGACCACTCGCACATAGAAGAGTCCGCCATGGATGGTTCTTTACGCAGAGTGCTTTTGGAGAAGAACCTCAGGAGACCCACCGGTAAGTATTCCTTCTAAAAGTGCAGTCAGC
>NW_017807109.1:0-246 GCF_001891065.2 Hippocampus comes | reverse complement strand
CTGGTTTCTATTGCATATTTTCATCGATTGAAGGTTTCTAGAACACGTTCCCTGCAATAAACTGGGGGCTTAACGTACCTGCTTTGGCTTCAATTCCGTCGGAAACGAGTGTCCTTCAAGAATTTTTTAAAGAGGTTTTCCAACCATAAATCCAACCAGGTTTACCATCTAAATTATATATATTTTTTAAAATATTACTGCTCTTATTCACCCTATTGATTCTGTGCATTTTTTTTTGGGGGGGGC
>NW_017807108.1:0-266 GCF_001891065.2 Hippocampus comes | reverse complement strand
TTAAAAAACTGGTTCGACAGGAATAAATTATCACTCAATTTGAAAAAATCTAAGTTAGTTGTTTTTGGCACGAGACCAATCAAACACCAAGTTAAAATAAAGGTAAACTCAATTGAAATAGAACGAGTTTATGAAAATAAGTTTCTTGGATTAGTAATAGATACTAAACTATCCTGGAAGCCACACAAAGACAACTGAAAAGAAAAATATCCAAAACTATAGGGATCTTCTACACAACTAAGGATGTGTTAAATAAGAGATCTTTG
>NW_017807107.1:0-505 GCF_001891065.2 Hippocampus comes | reverse complement strand
CATTTTCGACCGTTTTTAAAAAAAATATTAAAAAACAAACCTTCGTTATCCCGTGAGGGCCATAGGTCTTGGGGTAATTACAGCCCCCTGATTATCCAACCCAACCACTCTGGTACGAATCCGATGTTGCATTTGGGAATAAAACGCCCCTGGAATTGGAAAATATGCCCTTATTACTATAAGGTCATTATTTCCCTTATTATTATAAGGTCACATTTTCCCTTTTCAGAGGCCTTTTATTCCCAAATGCAACATCGGATTCGGACCAGAGTAGTTGGGTTGTATAGCCGGGGGGCTCAAGTTACCCCCAGACCTACACCCCTCACGGGATAACGAAGGTTTATTTTTTAAGAATTTTTTTAAAACGGTTTAAAATGTCCACTTGTTCGGCGTTCAGGCCAACTTTTCGGGAATAAGGTCATATTTACCAATTTCTGGGGCGTTTTATTCCTAAATGCAACATCGGATTCGTACCAGAGTGGCCGGGTTGGATAGCCGGGGGGCT
>NW_017807106.1:0-577 GCF_001891065.2 Hippocampus comes | reverse complement strand
CATGCCATTCTTGGGCGTTTTTAGCTGTGTGTTTTAGATGATTGTCTTGTTCAAAGACCCATGTTAAACGAAGCCTACAGAGTCAGAAATACTGTTGCTCGTGCTTTGGTTTTCTTATTCCGAGCAGTGCACCATCTGGTTGCTTTTGCCAGTGAATTCTTTCCATTGTAGATTGATGGACTCCAAATTGTATTTTAGCCATGGGTTTCAGGTAGAAACACGCTGATGTCTCACCACTTTGGCATTGTTAGCGCATACTTGAATGAATAAGCCAAGACCAGCCAAGTTGTCACATGGTGATTGATTCTGATGATCAATTATCAAGTTAAAATCAATAAATAGATTATCATGCGCAGAGAATAGAAGCTACAATACTAGCTGCAGATGCGTTATGCGTGCACTAGATGGAGCTACGCTAAGGGGAATACAATACAATACAAATTTTTATGGAGCTTTTACAACTGTTGTAGCGAAGCGCTTTACAGAACATTTAAAATACCTCGTCCAAGATATCAGAGTATTGATCCCTATATAAGGCGCACCGGATTATAAGGCGCACTGTCAGCTTTTGAGAAAA
>NW_017807105.1:0-333 GCF_001891065.2 Hippocampus comes | reverse complement strand
GGGGGGGTGTTAATATTCTAGAATTTTATGTTAGTCTACACTGCACCCTAAGCATACTATTAGTTTAACTTTCACAAGAAAGGACAGTAAAAAAAAAACTCTGAAGTGGGTCACCTTTAACCTACAGGTACGGTGGCGTATGACCTGTATCACAGGTCATACGCCAGGCCACATGTGGCTCTTTTGATGATTACATCTGGCTCGTAGATAAAACAAAATATTCTCGCTTGTTGAATCCATCCATCAATTTTTTTACTGCTCATTTCCTGTTCAGGCCTGCAGTTGGCTCCAGGAGCAATTTAAAATAGTTATATATATATATATATATATATA
>NW_017807104.1:0-218 GCF_001891065.2 Hippocampus comes | reverse complement strand
TATATATCTATATCTATCTATCTATATCTATATCTTGTTGTCAGTCGATCACCGTGCTGCCACAGGCCAACTCTTGTAAAGCCAATTCAAAGCAACGGGATCTCATTCAATCTCACAAATTACGGGGCCCGATTGAAACTAAATATGGTGATGAGACACATCTTGCATGAATTATTGTTGACAACTCACAGTTCTATGCAATGTGTAACAAAATGTCT
>NW_017807103.1:0-709 GCF_001891065.2 Hippocampus comes | reverse complement strand
ATGCAGCAAAAGCCAAAATCCATATAGTAAAAAAAAATGTGGCACCCCAAGAAAACCCTCCAAAAGTAATGAATATGCCTCTGTCATCAATATCAGGTTCATCAAGCACTTGGATCGTGGCTACAACTCCTGCGCTCGGACAGACCTGTTTTTCACGCCGCTATCCACCTCCAAGCTGGCCAAGAAAAGAGAGGAGGCCCTAGAAAAGTCTCGGAGAGAGGCGGAACTCAGCGCTCGGCAAGAGCGTGAACGGGAGAAGGATCGGGAGCGAGAAAGGGAGGCTGACAGAAACGCTGTGAGTAAAACGGTGCATTCATTCTGCGGTGTCAGTTTGTCACTACGGGTGAAAAGTAACGAAGTACATTGTTTCTGTGCTAAAGTAGAGTTGTGTGTATTTTAATTTGATTTTTTTTAACACATCAGCATATCATTCAAACATTTCCCAAGACTCCCCAATCAATTTATCTGAATTTTACTCCGTCAAATAGAAAAATTGGCATTGGCCTCAACAAAATCTATATTGATCGGGCCCTGTAAGTTCTTCTCGTTAGCAAATATAGCAAGGGAGATTTTTTTCCCCCCACTGTGCTAGCGTATCAGAATAGGTATGCAGTAGACTTTTTACGTTGTGTACGAGTAGATTTCAGAGTATGCACTTTTTTAAGTTTACTTAAGTCACAGGTGTCGAAGTTCGGTCCTCGAGGGCCGG
>NW_017807102.1:0-478 GCF_001891065.2 Hippocampus comes | reverse complement strand
ACAGCAACCAGCCCCCCCTCCTCAGCAGCAACCAGGTGGCCAATCCCGGACAAGCTCTGCAAACGCTTGGCTCCGCTTTCCTCAACATTATGTGGCCCTATGAGCTAGCCAATGGCAAGTGGCTCCTGTATCCAGTCAGCATGAACTTCGATGGGCATTTGGCATCCCACTGTACTCCGGCAGAAGCGATGAACCCTTTGAGTCTGCATGGTCCCTCACCTGCGCAGCTTGTCAATCAAACGGTGAGTGTGATAAGAGAGAAAGTCCTTCAATTCATGTTTCATGTAGAGTGGAGCAGCCCAAAAGTGGGTGTGCTACAAGATGGTTCAGATTTTTCTTTGGGTTTTTTTTTCCTTTCACATTTGCATGATTGGCTTCTTTGAGACTTAAAATTGTCACTAGGTGTGAATGTTCTTGTTGGGGTTTTTTTGGGCTATTACATTCCTCGCGATTGGCTGGCAACCATTCAGGGGTGTAT
>NW_017807101.1:0-469 GCF_001891065.2 Hippocampus comes | reverse complement strand
TTGACGTGTAGCGGTTCACCAAGGTTGTGCGTGACAAGGGTGGTCTTGTGGTTCCAGACGGGGTTGAGGTTTTTGCGTACGGTTCTGCTTCTGAACACGTCCCGACCCGCCATCTCGAATTTCACATACGGGTCGCTGCTTCCCGCTAACAAAACAAGCAAACAAAAAACGCACACAAATGGATATCAGCATACATGGAAGGGGGCGGAGGTTCTGCGTGGACTCTTCTTGACTTGAGTCCGTGCTCTCATAATCGGATAACTGGGGCGGGGTGCACGATAGTGATGTCAACAGGCAGGATGATTCCAGATATCTCTTGCACCTGTTAAAATAAACGATGTCCGAAACGCGATCCCATGGCGTGCTGTGTGTTATCTGTTCCTCTGTAAAAAAATCGTTTACCCGGTTATCCAGCCCAGAGAAATGGCAAGTGCAACAACTCTACCTCGTTTGTCTCGGACCGCCAGGT
>NW_017807100.1:0-1143 GCF_001891065.2 Hippocampus comes | reverse complement strand
GTATCTGTTTCATATGAAGTATTGTATTAACTTCATGGTATTGCGATATACTATGTTAGCTAACCGTAGTTAGTAGAAAAAAGGGCGTATGGTTGTCAAACAAAGAAATGAACATGTCAAACGAGAATCTAAGTAAAACACAAATGGCATATGAATGATACTTGTTAACTAATTAAAGGGCATATGGTTGTCTAACAGAGAAATGAACATGCCAAGCGAGAAGCTAAACATAAAGCAAATTGCATATGGATTTTACTTGTTAACTAATTACATGTCAAAGCATAAAGCAAATTGCATATAGATGTTACTTGTTAGCTGATTACATGTCAAAAAAATGTATGGTGAAAGAACAATATGAATACTGATAATACCTGCTAGCCATTCGGCGGTGGTCATCATTAAATTAGCAGGTATGCCCAATCGAATTAGCGAAAAACACGCATCAGTAAAGACTGTTCCACGTGTTCCGTAATTACATCTAAAAGACTCGCATACGTTGAGTTGCCATGACCACGAGGTTACGGTGACCTCTGAAACCCACATGCAATCACACAGAGGCCCGGAAGGGGCCTCTATTATATTTTAAAAATAAAGATATTGTGATACCATTAGAATCCAGAACCAAGACATGAAGCAACTTATAGATACCATTAAAATCTAGATGATAGCGAAAGCCCTAGCCAATCAGAATTACACAACGCATTGTGATACCATTAAAACTGATGAATGATAAAAAAACGATTGTCCAATGACATTGGAGGGGTTGGCCTCTCACAACGCTATAAAACCTGTGTTCAATCTCGAGGGATTTTCAGAGTTCTCCTGATGTGCACATCTGTATCTCTCCGGGTTTTGATTGAATAAAACTCGTTTGTGACCAGCCTGCACTTCGGCCTCTGGACTTAGTTTGTATTTGACTCTCGAATGATCTCGGCTTCAAGCTTAAAGAAACAACTGGTGCGTCCCCTGGTCTGCGGCTCAACAGAGGAACGATTCTTCGTGTGTCGACCCTCCTGATCCTACGGCCGGCACCCGGGAGAGAGGCGGAACGCCTCGGCGCGCCCCTGACCTCCGGGGAGAGGCTTGGATTGGGCTCCGGGTCGACACATCAGAGTATGGACTGGAAACCCCAAGGTCAAAATG
>NW_017807099.1:85413-87290 GCF_001891065.2 Hippocampus comes | reverse complement strand
GAGGAGACTATATCCACCTGGACATTGATGTCGTCAGAGGGGGAGAGAAGGTTGCACCAATCCGTGGACTCTAGGCACCCCTGGAGGGTGGTGATGCTCCCCTGCGTCCACTGTTTGATGGTTTTGGTTACCTTCTCAACTCTCCTTATGGCCGGTCGGTAGGCAGGGAGGAGCAGGATGGTGTGGTGATCAGCAGAGCCGAGGGGGGGGAGGATGGCGGGCTTGTATGCATCAGGAATGGAGCCGTAGCACTTGTCCAGCGTTTTCCCCTGGCGGGTGGTGCATGTGATGTACTGGTTGAAGCCTTTGAGGGATTTCTCTGGGTTGCAATGGTTGAAATCTCCCATGATGAATTTGGGAGAGTCGGGGGAAAGGTGCTCCAGTCTGTTGAGGGTGCATCTGATGTGTTCGGTCGCCGTGGTGGGCTTGGCTCTGGGGTGGATGTAAACGATGATGAAGAAGAGTTGGGGAAATTCTCTGGGCAGGTAGAAAGGACGGCAGGACACAGCGAGGAGCTCGATGTCTGGGGTGCACAGTTTCTCCCTCACGTGGACAGTAGAGCACCAGCGAGTGTTGAAATAGAGGCACACGCCACCGCCATGTTGTTTACCGGTGGCGTCTCCGTCACGGTCCAGCCTGATGGGAGACCCGAATCCATCGATGTGCATGGCTCTGTCGGTGTCATCCTTTCTGAGCCAGGTCTCAGTGAACGCTAGGATGCAAGCGCGCCTGTATTGGTAGCAGCTGTTCACCTTAAGCTGGAGCTCGTCAGTCTTGTTCCGTAGCGAGCGGACATTAGCGAGAATGATCGCTGGTAGTGCACGCTGTTTCCAGCCCTCGCGCTGCAGCCTTGCCCGGAGTCCTCCCTTTTTGTTTTTGCTCCGTCTGTTTTTTTTCTTCTGGGTCCTAATGACCGCCGAGTTCGGTTGCGCACTGCGGACGCACATCGCGTCGGGAAGCCCGACGATGAGAGGGGGGACCGGCAGCGGGACGTCTCTGAGAAGCAGCAGCTATTCCCTAGATGCGAATTTAGGAGAGCAGGAGAATATATCGCATTGCAATTGGAGCAGCAGCTTGGTTGATGATCTCCCCAAACCGGCTCATCTATTATCTTTGTCGTGCAATACAACAAAAATGAACACAATTGAAAAACATAGGCTTCTTATGTTTTAAAATAAAATAATTCACGTTTACTGTTCTGAGGTTTCTACAATCATGAATGAAGGCATTATTTACAGCAGGTTGACAGCAGTGTGATCGAGCAGGTTAGATGGAGTAGAATTTTATTGGGGCTTCACTGATTAATTTCATACAATTCATATCCAAAACAGAGTTGAAAAATATTTGATTGTTAAAAAATTTAAATACAAGAACTATATCAAGAATTTAACAAAACATACACTGTTTTTTTTATTAGGAGAAAAGTCTCAAAACATATGACAGATGACAAACGTTGTGCCTCTCCTCCTCCTGTTCTTCAATGAAGCTGATCACCCTCCAGCTCCCGTTAGAAACATCGTGCTGATGAAGGTGTGCCGGCAGAATGGTTGTGATGCAGGAGGTGCTGTGGACTCTCCCAGATTTGAGGACCTATAGTTTAGTTTAGTTGTCGATCCAGTAAAACATAGTGCAAATGTTACATTATTTATAATGCACAGGTACAGTCATATGATTATTAAAAAATGCACTTCATGTAATGCAGGCAAGCGAATAATTCAAACTAACAAAGGTAGCAAACAGTAATAGCAAAATCATGTTCCAAACATTAACTTTAACTCTTTTTTTATGTCAATTGGCTTGTCAGTAATAAGACAAAATGTGACTGTCAGACAGAGAACTGTCAGAGCAAACGGCAAATTTTAGAAAGTCCTTCCGAA
>NW_017807099.1:81198-84092 GCF_001891065.2 Hippocampus comes | reverse complement strand
AGTTTGTTTTGTTATTGTTTGGTTGGTGTCTTATATGAAACTGCGACATTGCGCAATTTATTGGACAGACTTGTTTAAGATCACACAGCGTAATTTGGGTGGCATTTTATTTCGTATTTTTAAATCATCTTTTTATTTTTTACTGTCTGTAAATTTAGTTTCCTGCTCTTAATTGTGAATGCATAATTGATGGTTTTAAATGCTCCTGAAATTAAGTGCTGCTTGACGAGCCTATATTGTGTTAATGTATGTGACGTCACTGAAGGCCTAAGGTTGAAATGCACGGCTTGCCACTGAATAAGAGTAATATTTACCCCAAAAGCTTTCAATGCATCTGAAAGTTTCCTCCTCCGTTATTGTTGCTGCTTGGCTCGAAATGCATCATGATTGGCTGCCCGAAGTCCACGTGTCTGTCGGACGTGCTCTCATTGGTCTACAATACATTACGAAAGAGAGCACGTCGGATGAATAAATACTCAAAGGGCTTGCCTGGCCTCAAAACGCCCACTAGTTCACTAGTAAGATCATTTTGACGCTTACTAGTGAACATGTAAGCCCCAAAACGCCCACTAGTTCACTAGTAAGATCATTTTGACGCTTACTAGTGAACATGTAAGCCCCAAAACGCCCACTAGTTCACTAGTAAGATCATTTTGACGCTTACTAGTTGACATGTATGCCCCAAAACGCCCAGTAGTTCACTAGTAAGATCATTTTGACGTTTACTAGTGAACATGTATGCCCCAAAACGCCCACTAGTTCACTAGTAAGATCATTTTGACGCTTACTAGTGAACATGTAAGCCCCAAAACGCCCACTAGTTCACTAGTAAGATCATTTTGAAGCTTACTAGTTGACATGTAAGGCCATAAATATGCGCACTAGTTCACTAGTAAGCTCGTTTTGACGCTTACTAGTTGACATGTAAGGCCATAAATATGCGCACTAGTTCACTAGTAAGCTCATTTTGACACTTACTAGTAAACATGTAGGGCCATAAATGTGCCCACTTGTAGTACTAGTGGTCTACAGTGATCCCTCGCTATTTTGCGGTTCGTTTATCGCAGCTTCAGTGCATCGCGGATTTTTTCAAACATACAGTATTTTAATCCCAAAATTGCCAGACGTTCGGGCAACTAATCTTCGATTCCTCTCTCATTATTATATACTTCCACTCAGTTACACAGTAACAAATAAAAGGCATATGCCCAAAACTATTTAATTTTTATTGTATTATTCGTAAAACATTGATTGAAACTCCTGCAATAGCAACATTAATGGAGCCAATAAGATTTGTCAAAGTTAGCCTACCTGCCGTCGGGCGCGCTCTTCGTCGTCTCCGAAAAGTGCTTCTTGTGGCTCGCAATGGATTATTGGCGTAACATCTGCACCGCTAATTCTCATCTTGCAACGTCAAGAGCGTTCCAGACGCAATTAATAACTTTACTGAAGCCTCTTTCGGTGGCAGATTCAGCTGAATTGCCGCTCATATCTGCAGGAGGCCTGCCAAATAACTTCGCTGCGTATGAGACGTCTACTTTCAGCCGATTTGGGTGCCTGACTAATCCGGAATAGGAGTGGATCCCTCAAACGTATACCAAAAGAAATTGTAATATAAAAATGCTTTAGTTACAAAATAAGGTCAAACGACCGATAAAGTACAACATAAAACACTGGTAACAAAATTACCAGGATAAGAATGAGGGTAACAAAAAGTTTTTGCAAACAGCAAGGGAAATTGCAAATGAAAAATCACTTGTCACAAAGACAAGGAAAAGCCATTCAACAAGAAAAACAAAAACACAACAAAATGCTTACAGTGTCTCTTTTATTTATGACAGATGAGAATTTTAAATTTTGGTACATATTTTAGCAAGCATCATGGATGTTGCCGTATTTGATTTGCTTTCACGGGCCACATAAAGAAATGTGGCAGGTCAGATTTGGCCCCTTGACTTTGACACCTATGTTGTATAGTGTCCACACAGTGTTTATTGATCCAATTTTACAGGTGCAAAATTGGGTATACACTAGTATCACATCGGTGAAATTTGTGATATATTATGAATGTATTTTTTGTGTAATATTTAATGACTTTATAATTAATACACGGGTGGCCTGGTAATCCAGTGGTTAACATGTCGACCTCACGGTGCAGAGGTACCGGGTTCAATTCCAGCTCTGGCCTTCCTGTGTGGAGTTTGCATGTTCTCGCCAGGCCTGTGTGGGTTTTCTCCAGGTACTCCAGTTTCCTCCCACATTCCAAAAACATGAATGGCAGATTGATTAAACACTCTGAATTGTCCCTGGGTGTGAGTGTGAGCGCGGATGGTTGTTCGTCTCTCTGTGCCCTGCAATTGGCTGGCAAAAGGTTCAGGGTGTCCCCCACCAACTGCCCGAAGACAGCTGGGATGGGCTCCAACTGTGTGTTCAGGTGCATCCAGTGCAACAGGGACTGTCACTCTCGGATCGGCCTCTTTAGCCATACCAGACGTTGCTCCCAGTCAGGCACAAACAGATAATCACACTGATTCACAATGATACCTCTCTCTCTCTCTCTCTCGTATGCTTTCCCTGCCAGCATCTTACACCCTGCAGTTATGTGTTGGATCGTCTCAGGTGCCTCACAACCTACACCTTGGGTCTTATCTGGTGTGGTATATCTGGGCCTCAATGGCTCTGGTGCTCAGGGCCTGCTCCTGAGCAGCCAGGATGAGTGCCTCTGTGCTGTCCTTCAGGCCAGCCCTCTCTAGCTACTGATTGGACTTCTTGAGATCAGCCACTTCAGTTATGGTCCGGTGGTACATCCCGTGTAGGGGCTTGTCCTCCCATGATGGTCCCTCTTCCAGCACCTCGTCCTCTGTTCCCCATTGTCTGAGACATTCTCTGAGTAC
>NW_017807099.1:80596-81087 GCF_001891065.2 Hippocampus comes | reverse complement strand
TAGTCCCCGGCCTCCTTCCTTTCGGCTTGCGTACAGTCTCAGGGTGCTGGATTTGGGATGGAACCCTCCATGCATGGTTAGGAGCTTTCGGGTCTTAACATCCGTGGTCTGAATCTCTTCCTTTGGCCACCTTATTATTCCTGCAGGGTATAATAAAGGCCGCTTTCCTTGTTGTCAGTTCGAGGTTGCCATTGGCTTGTGGTATACCGAAGTACTTGTAGCTGTCCTCAATGTCTGCTATTGTTCCTTCAGGGAGTGAGACCCCTTCAGTGCGGACTACCTTTCCTCTCTTAGTCACCATCCGACTACATTTCTCAAGCCCGAATGACATCCCGATGTCGCTGCTGTAGATCCTGGTTGTGTGGATCAGGGAGTCTATGTCCCTTTCGCTCTTAGCATACAGCTTTATGTCATCCATGTAGAGGAGGTGACTGATCATCGCTCCATTTCTGAGGCGGTATCCATAGCCTGTCTTGGCGATTACTTGGCTT
>NW_017807099.1:68529-79820 GCF_001891065.2 Hippocampus comes | reverse complement strand
CTCTCTCTCTCTCTCTCTCTCTCTCTCTCTCTCTCTCTCTCTCTCTCTCTCTCTCTCTCTATATATACATATATATATATATATATATATATATATAGGGTGTCCATAAAGTCTCTTCACCATTTCAAAAATATATTAAAAATGCAATTGATATATTATATTGATATTTTATTCAGATTTGTTCTGTTGTAACATATATATAGACAGATAGATAGATAGATAGATAGAGAGAGAGAGAGAGAGACAGAAAGATTAATCAAAAGTATGAATGGTTTTTATAAAATCACTACTGTACTTTCTTAAGGTATTACGAGCCGCGCGTGTAAGGGTTAAAGCTTTAAGACTGAATATTCATTGTCTGAATATTGACCAATCAAAATTCTTGTCCCGCCTGCTTCATTTGCATGCAGCCCACGTACTAGCAGCCCCCGTACTAGCTAAATAAAATTGCTTACCAGTTGACATGTGTGCACAACTAGTGAACTTGTAAAGTTTTGTTACTGTCAAACATGTAAACTAGCCAAATGTGATTATTTCACTAGTAAACTAGATGTGTGCACGTCACCGAGTGCCCAGTTTTGTCAAACATGTTCAGTCAAAGTCTATACAAGTTCAGCATTGAGCCTGACAAGTGAGACAAAATACGTTCCACTAGTTAACTCGTGATATGAAAATCTGTGTCACTAGCTCACTAGTGTGTCACTCTGAACCCAACTAGTTTACTAGTGAGGAAACGTGTATCACTGGTTAACAAGTAAAGTGAAAATGAGCCCAACTAGTGTAACTCGTGGATATCTCTACATTGACTAGTGAACATGTTCACATTTTGAAACCGTCTAGTTAACGTGTAAGGTCAAATCGATTGCAACTAGTTTACTAGTTTGGATTTCTGGATTCACTCGTCGACATGTAACCAATAATGAGCATCCTCTAGTGAACTAGCTGCAAATCCTCAGGACAACTTGTAAACTAGTGTAAAACATGCAAATAAAGTGGGTGTGATTATGACAAAATCTGAATCCCGATTGGTGTATTTTAACTGCAGATCCAATAGGAATCCTGCAGCCACATTTCTGCCCCACCTCCTCATTATTTTTTGTGCAACTAGCTTACTAGTGAGCAGGTTGGCATCCACTAGTTCTACTAGTGAACATTTTAGACCTCACTAGTTGCACTAGTGCGACATTAAATGTCGCACTAGTGCAACTAGTGTATATTTGGGGCATCACCAGTGAACAAGTAACATTTTTGACACTCACTAGTTAGATATCAAGGCATCAAGGGGCTTTAACTAGTAAACTAGCTACTGTTTTTTCTGCCACTAGTAAACTAGTGAGTATTTCAGCTCGCACTTGTTTACTAGTGCAGGAAATCACGGGTCACAAGTTCACATGTTAGAATAATCCATGATTGACAAGTTAACATGTTGCTGAAAATGAATGACTAGTTGGAGTTCGTATGCAACTAGTTCGACAAAGTGTGTCACTAGTGTGGCTGAGTGTCGAATTAGTGCTGAAAAAGATCGAACTAGTGTAACACACTCATGTCTGATATCAGGGATTTGGGATAAATGCTCAAATGGCTTGCCATAGCGATGTTTCGATTCCTACAAGGGGGTGAGACTGTCACAGTGCGTCCCTGTACGGCAATCCAGGAGGGACTCATAATATTGGCGTCGGCAAATGACGAGCCATTTGAACCATTTAATACAAAATTCACGGGAACCACAAAGTCTTTGGAATCTAAAATGAAGATCCATTATTTTCCTTTCCCTTGTAAATTCTGTCGCAGATATTGTTGAACCGGCCCGAAGCAATATGTCAGCCAATCCACCTTATTGTTTGTGGCTTGAAGTATTCGCCAGTAATTCTGAAGGTAATATAAAATAATTGAGCTAGCGTGACATCATGCAATCAAAATCAATGATTATTAGTTTTTGCTTGATGATACATCTCCAAAGAGCAAGTGAAGGAGTCATTTTCCCAGTTTGCTTCACTTTGACAGATCCAATACGGATGGAACTCTTAATAACTGTTTTCCTGTAAAGAAAGGGAGTCAGCTCAATTTACAAAATACATGCATGTTATGGCGCATGTTCAGGATAGTACCAAATCTGCCTCGATTTGAGCCAGGAAAAACCCTGCATGTGTTTCATTTGTAATCTTTCTTTTGCATGTACTGTATTTCCGTTTGTGTCCTTTACTGGACCGGTAATTATTTTCTTGATTTTTGGAATACATGTTCAAAATAAAATTGTTAACTCTCTAACTGCATATTTACCATTTTTACCCAAAAAAATTAAACAGCAGAAAAGAGCATTTCAATATATAAATTGGCATTGATGATGTTTTCTTTTACAACTTTCATTCGAAATGTATTTTTGATATTCATTTTAAGTACAAAAATGTTGAAAACTTCTAAAGAGAGCTACAGTAGATGAGATGAGCAAGAAAGCCATCTCGACTTAACATCAAATGAAACATTTTGAAGTATAAACAGGTTGCCTTATTCCAGCTGGAAAAAAAGAACTTTTAGCGCATGTGAACGATGCACACTTGACACGAATAATCTTCAAGATGACAAAACCACCAGGTAACTGATAAATAATTGTTTATTTACACAAATATTTGCAAATACTAGTCTTCTACATAAGGACATAAAAATACAGTATATACAGTGGTGTCGGGACTCAATGTACACATTTTGATTTATTTTGCATTTCCATGTTTACAGAAGA
The DNA here is from genome assembly GCF_001891065.2 of Hippocampus comes. NCBI lineage: Eukaryota > Metazoa > Chordata > Actinopteri > Syngnathiformes > Syngnathidae > Hippocampus > Hippocampus comes. The sequence continues at coordinate 77,083 of NW_017807099.1, read as the reverse complement.
TGTACAGCAGGGTCAAAAGCTTAGTCTTTCAAACTGTGGCACAAGAACACAGGAGATTGATGTCCTTCAAGTGCTATTCAGACTTTGGATTACAAATTGCTGTAGATCCAAATATTGGCCAATCACAGAGCCACACTACACTTCAGTGAACTGCTGATTTTTACTCCAAATTTAACAGCATTTCATTCACCTGTCAAGAATTGATTCATCGAATAAAAATGCTATGAATACTCACATTGTCAACCTTAAACCATTCGTTTTCACTCATCGCAGGCCTGGCCACAAAACATTAAATGCAAACTACTCACCTTGCCATGCATAAAACTCTTCATTTTGGATACATGGATTTGTTCGTTATACATTTGCATCAGCATTTTCTCCAGTGTCTTAAGATTACTTGTCTGTGCAGTAACAAGGGCTCAAAAGCATTCAATTTTTGTCTCAACCAACAACTCCACATTATCCAAAGATTTACAGCAGGGGTCCCCAACCTTTTTTGCCCCACGGACCGGTTTAAGTCAGACAATATTTTCAGGGACCGGCATTTAAGGTGTGGCGGATTAATACAACAAAATAATATGGTATGAGCTGCATGAAAACTGTGGTGTTTTCGAAATATAATAATAAACACAAGGAGCGTCTAATCTGGTCGCAACACTCTTATCGCTCTGGTAATGTTTAATGCCTTCAAAATACGATACAATGCAAATTCAAAGTGCATGAAAATGACGACTCACCACAGCCCCGAGCTTGATTTTCTGCAATCAGACAGTCTCATCTTGGGGTAATAGGAGACAATGACACCTCAAGTGTGTGGTTTATGTCGAGTCTACTTCGTAATTTTGTTTTAGTCGCTGTTGCATCTCCAAGCAGCTTTTTTACTCATTTTGCTGGCTTCAGCGTTTTGTTTATGAGCGTCATCGGTCACCTGACCGAGAAGTGTGCCTTGACGTGAGTCAAGCGTGACACAGACGGATGTAACAGAGAATCCGGTAATTTTTCAAAATAAAACATATTTCGTATTCCGAAATAAATAAAACGGAAATAAGGCAAGTTCTTTCTGTGCGGCCCGGTACCAAATGCCCTGCGGACCTGTACCGGTCCGCGGACCGGCGGTTGGGGACCCCTGATTTACAGGACAACAAAAAAACTCTACTGCAGATACAGTTATTTTGGCCATGACTCTTTCTCTCTCCCTCTTTCCCTTTTTTGTGTGTTCTCTCTCCACAGGTAATGAGCAAATGATTTGCATGAAGAAAAAAACAACCCCAGTTTTTAAACACCTTTATCTATTGGGAGCAAACCTGGTTTGTTCCACTATTCTTTCCAATTAATGAGATTAAAACTTTGGTTAGGTCTTGAAGTATTTCAAGGAACTACAAAGCAGCATTTCTCAAGAAATCAATTACTCATCTACTGGGCCGCATCCAGCGGGCCAGAAGAGTGTGAGAGTGTCTTGTTTCCGAGGATGGTTTGGTCTCGATGTTTTGGCTGGTATGGCTGGACGTTTTTGAAATACTAATCAGACAGTAGTGTCATGCATCTGGAGCACAAAACAGCACCAGACACACAATGTGTTCAGAGTTTCTGGAAGCGAAACAAGTTTAATCAAGATGTGCTCCTATTGGTCCTGAGGGCAAATATCTCTTGTTTGCCTTCTGCCAACGTACTTCTTAAAGTACAACATAATTCTAACAAAAAAACGTAACAAATATGGATTACACTGTTTCCCCCTTGAATGCATTGCTGCATTTAGAGAAATGAATATCAGTGTGTTTTATCTACACGGGACAGTCATTTCGTATGTCACGTGAGCATGTTAAACTGATAGGAGGAGGAGACAAGGAAGAACAAAAATCATAAGGTTTTGATGAGGCTTAGCCACGCAGACTTAAGATGTAGAGAGCTGGTAGAGTTGCACCTGTCTCCATCGGGATTTGATGAGGGGGTCACTGAGGGGCTCCGGCAGCAGTGGGCAGTGGAGAGCTCAGAGCATTGGTGGTGGCAGACAGCACAGGCGAGCCAGTGAGTGGACCAAGGGCAGTCGAAGCTGGCAAGGCAGAGATACCTGGAGAAGTGCCAGAGCTACAGTTTGACAACAAATAGACAACAGCACATGCACTGGAACACATGATAACCACCTGCAGGCTGCAGGTTTTATGCCAAGAGCACAATTTCCTAAAAGCCGTGCAAAACCTATATAAGTTGGGATCGCAATGTTAGTCCAAGCTGTGTCTGGATGCGAGTCTGACTATGTCTAATTGGGACATCTTTGCCTTCCGCACCTGCTCGGGCTCCTTCCCTGTTAGAGAGGTGAGATTCCATGTCCCGAGAAATTGTTTCTGTAGCTGGGGTATCGGACCAGTTGACCGCCGTGCTGCACTATAACGATTCTTTTTAAGTTCAAAATTTTACTTTGTGTAGTCAGAGATGAAAGTGGACTTTCCTGAAAATTCCGGAAAATATTTTGATTTATATATACATTTATATATACATACAACACTCGCGTATATTGCACGTATGTCAGCTTGCCTGTCTACCTGTTTGTATGCTGGGCCCATACCAAGCAGATCACGCATGAATTAGTTTACACAAAACGCTATTCAAATACTTGACATTCAATGATTAATCTGCCTTTTGTTTGCACACGTGCACCCTTTGTGGCTTCCGTTCTCACCGAAATTTTGAAATCTCCGAGATATGGCGAGACCATGAGAATGCGAAGGGAGGGGTGTTACTGTTACTAGTGTTAGTGCCTCAATATGGCTATGCTCGTGAAAGCAAAATTTGGACAAAAAGGGAAAAACACAGATTAGCAGAAAAACGTGTCTGTCCGACCTCGAGCGTCGAGTCGTCTCCGCGAGCTTAGCTGTTGTCGTAGATCAAAGCTTCTTTGATCTGTGACGTCGGTTGCGTCGGCACTGATTGGTTGAAACCAAAAGACGCGCGTGCGTACATGTTCGCGCTGACGCACGCACGGCAGAGAGAAGCGGACTATCGAGTGCTGAGGCGCGCTTCGCTCGAGTGGTGTCGCTACAAGCAAAACAACGAACTCAAACTCATGTTCGTTCAATGTTGTCAACTAATATCCGGATTAATTTTAGGCAATTTTTTTCTCAATTTTTCCGGAGGAACTTTCATGAAAATTTGAAAATCCAGAATTCCGGGAAAATCCAAAGGACTTTCATCTTTGTGTAGTGAATCTATGAATTTCACTTTTTGAACTGAGTGCAGAAGTTTGTTTTTCAATGATATTCCAATTTATTGAGATGCCCCTGTATTTCTCTGTTTCCCTATCTATATGATGGCTCAGAAATTCCGTTGCCAAGGCACAAAGATAAAGTGGAAGAAACAAAGATATGAGTACCATATTTTCCACATTAGATGGCGCACCTAAAAGCATTCTATTTTCCCAAAATCCAACAGTGCGCCCTATAATCCGATGAGCTTTAAATGTGGTGTCACAGTCTCTTTATAGTCCCCATTGAGTTCTTTCCCTGTTAGTGTTCCTATGCCATCTTGTTGTGATTATTCGCAGGAACCAATTGTATTCGAAAAGGGTTCTTCCCGACACTAACTGACATGTGCATTTGCCAACATACACTCAGACAGCTACTTTGTGAGCTCTGCTCAGCCATAATGAAACGAAGATAATACAAAAAGCATAGTTAACGACTGACTAAATAAAGGAAGAAGGAGACAAGCAAGACTTCTAAAGCAGCGGTGTCAAACATATGGCCCGCGGGCCGGAACCGGCCCCCAAGGCCGCTCGATCAGGCCCGCGGGATCATTTAAAAGTGGAAAAATGCATAAAAGACACGGAATAAATATTTTTAATAAGGTGCAATTCATGGAGTATCCGCTAGGGGACGCACTGTTTTGATCAGAGAAGAAGACAACAGCAGTATCAGCCTGTCACTGAGACAGACCTAACACAGGAGACGCGACATGCGAATACTTTAGTCTTTACACATTTAATAGCACTCTCCTTAGTTTGTAAGGTGTCGGCAGGGATTAAATTTCGATTTTATATTCACATGTGTAAATGGTTTAAAAATTCTTTTCTTTATAAATCTCTTTTAATCTTAAAATGCATTACTATATTTTTCAAGACCAATTACTTGTTAAAAGTTTTGTGCCTTTGTACAATCAGTGGGATCAGTTGCAATGCATATATGTGAATGATAAAAGTAAATTGCACATTTGTCTAAGGAAATCTAACGTGCTTCATGAAATGGATATTTAGCCCCTTGTGGATGTGAGCCCAGGAGGTTTGTGTGCCTTTTTGTTGAATCAATTGTCTTCATAACTTTTGTCTTTTATTTATTGTTTTGTAACGTCATTTGTATTTATGTTTCATGTCCGTGTTTGTGACCAGTTCTAATGGCTTTGTTACAGCTAGAGCACTTGTGGAGGCTCAGTATTGATAAAGCTGTATTGTATGGTATTCCTGTAGCATAGCACCAACTAGTGTATGCATTGCGCAACCGCAGCCACCATTCTATGCGCCTTATAATACAGTGTGCCCTATATTTGAAAACAGTTATAAAATAGGCCATTAATTGAATGTATACCTTATAATCCGAAGCACCTTATAGTGCAGATAATACTGTAAATAAACATTTTGTCACTGTCCGGTGACAGTTCTGTATGTTGCATTATCTTTTTCCGATGAACAATATGGTGTTTTGAAGCAAAGTACGCAGAAATAAATTGTCATTAAGATATTTGGAGGCCATGAGAAAACTGAATAATATGTAACTCGACAATTAATTCAAAAGCAATCTCATCACAGGTATACTGTTTAAATTCGATTTCACAAGAAAAAAAAATCTTACAAGTTATAAGTAACAACTCAACCATGTAATTCATTCAAGCTAATAGACTGAAATGATTGTTGGGGGGCCAATGGGAGCTCTTACCAGTGATAATGCTGGCTGTGCTAACAACTGGGTTCCCAGTGGGTATGTTGGCGACTCCAACTCCACCACGAGACTGGTCCTTAACAACCGGGACTAAAGGAACAACAAAAATAATAGTAAGAAAGGTGTGCTGGAAGAGTGAGGCTTCAAAAACAGGCTGGATAGGAGCGAAGTCAGAGTCACACTCATAGTTTTGTGTTAACAATGTGCAACTTATATTTAACATGGCTGTTACTTGACACATTCAATCAATTCCAGGTGTCAGGCACACTTAAATAATGATTAACAACCTTACGATGGAAAATGCCGCAGCATGCCCCAGTGCATCCTGGGATCCAAAGAGCAACTGGAAAGTACATTTGTTTTCCCCACAAGAACTGGTAACGGTTTAAGTGCAGAAAGTGCAATCCTGGTCCCTGGTACTCGTCTGCACCTACAGTAGTATGAAACAGTGTTTACCGCCTTCCTGATTTCTTATTTTTTGGCATGTTTGTCACACTTAAATGTTTCCCATCATCAAACAATGTAAACAGAAAATGCAGTTTTTAAATGAAGGGAGGGACGAACTAATCCCAGCCTACAGTCCATACCCCAGGGTGAAAGAATGATTGCCCACAAAACAGAATAACCGTTTGGGCCACCCTGAGCAGCAACAACTTAAATCAAACATTTGTGATAACTTGCAGTGATTCTATTACAGCAGGGGTGCCCATTACGTTGATCCTGATCGACCGGTAGATCTAGGACAGGCCCCAAGTGTATCCGAGGGGTGTAGAGGAGAAGAAAAAAAATAACCATTTGTGTGTCTTTGTACATGTTAGTAATATATTTTTTGTGTTAATGTACGCTGCACCCTCACCCTCAATCATCCTATCAGTCTCATTTTCACGAAAAAATATTTTAAAAATAAAAAAATAAAGCAAGTAAATCATTAACCTACGGTGGCGCGTGATCTACGTCACCGGAAGTTGTTCAGCAGTCTGCAATTGCAGCTTGTGATCAGAGCTGTTGCGCTTCATCTTTTATCGTCATTATTCTCATTCAGTTTGCTTCGTGTACAATTCACCGAGGGCACGGGCAAAGAATAGGAATCTAGAGGGCCCAGGGAAGCGCTTTAAAACGGTACGTGTGAGCTAGCTAAATAGTTAACAGGCTGCAAAGGCGCATTGCATGACTCCGTGTCAGGCTGTTTCTCATCATGGCGTGCGTATGCGTGCGTGCGCGGTAAGGGGGCGATCCCGGGAGGTTGGTTGATCGAAAAGTCGATCTGAGGTCCAAAAAGTTTGGGCACCCCTGTATTACAGTGATGTGGAGAAATGTTGTCACACTCATATTTTCAGTATTGTTGAGGTCTTACTTGGAGAAAAGGAGTTAGTTCGAGATCATTATAAGTTTTGAATCTGATCGAATGGCCATGATGTGGGGTTCCCCAAGGGTCAGTCCATGGACCCCTTTTGTTCAGTCTGGATAACCTTTGGTTCAAATGCATCTGAACGCCGATGTTGGCAACCATGGTTATGCAGATGACACACAACTATATTTATCAATGCCCCCTAATGACAGCAGTTCAATTAATGCATTGTGTCACCGTCAAGAGCAAATGAAAATTACATGCAGCTAAATTAAAACAAAATAGAGGTAATTGTAATTGTTTTAGACAATAAAGAATAGAGGACTGCTGTTCAAAAACACCTGAAGTCTGTGGTATTAAATACCAAAGACCTGACATTCAGCAATTATATATAATTGATCACACAAATAGCCTTTTACCAGCTACAAAACATCCAGAGTGAAGGGTTGCATGCTCCAAGCAGACCAGGACAAATGTAGCCATGCTTTTATCGCTAGTCGACTTGATTATCATCTCCGAAATGGACATCAAAGAGCTGCAGCTGGGTTTTGACTCGAACAAAGAGATCAGAACATATTACTCCAGTCCTAAAGGCTTCACACTGGCTCCCATTCAGTAGAAAAGATTTTAAAATTCTGCTGCTACCGTACATCTCTGAGTGGTTTGAGTCCCGAATACATGAAAGAAACGCTGATTGAATACAAGTCCAGTAGGGCTCTGAGAGAGAAGGACTTTGGTCAATTAGTAGAGCTCAGAGTTCAAATTAAACATGCTGAAGCTGCATTTACCTGTTATGCTGCACAAAAATGTGATAAACTGCCAACAGAAGTGAAGTCATCCCGAAGTGTAAATGCTTTCATATCCAGGTTAAAAATGTTGCTCTTTTCCCCACCCCTTTGATTAAGATATTATTTTTATCTTCAAATCTTTTTTTCTTTTAGTTATTTTAATAGAATCCTACTCATTTCTTTACTCTTAAATGTTTTAAATGTTTTCTGTTAATATGTTTCAATGTTGTCAATGTATGTTCTTTTAGTATTCTTTGGAAGCAACTTTTGTTTTCTGTGCTTTGCTTCTGAATGTCATTAACTGTTGTGTTTGTATTTGTATGAGTTTTTCTTCCAAGATGGTGCCCACGTAGGCAGCCGTCGGCAAGTGCTCTTCAAGAGCCTTGCTTTTTTGTTGTTTTGTCTTTTGTTTTGTCACATGGTGTTTGTTGTTTGGTCGTGTGGACCTGATGTGGACTGTTTTCAGCATTTTTTTGGCCATGACATTTGTCAAAGGAGAGGCGAGAGGAGTCAAGTGCGCTCAGTTTGACAGAGGACCGATTTTCGGTTGTAATCCAAGGCATAAAAAACTCGAAATTTTTGGTCAAAAACCGATTTGGTCGAGAACAGAGACGTTCGAAAACCGAGGTTTGACTGTATGTACAGAAATTGTACGAAGCGGAGAAGGCGAAGGTACGCCAAGCGGGAGAAGACACTGTTTCGGGAGAGAAACAAGAGACTAGGTTGATGAGCCTCTGGTGAATAAAGAGGAGGTAGCCTGTTGAATACGATGTATGCCACTGACGCGATTGTTACTTGTTTGGAACTATTTTGTGTGGAAGAGTACCGTGTTTCTTGTCCCTATAAATAAAGGGGGTGGAGCTTCCCTGTGTTCGTCTGACAGTGACGGTGCGCTGAGGCACTTTGAGAGTTCAGCGGTGCAGTGGTAGCGACCACACTGAAAATAAAACGTCTCCAGTGTTGTGCCTCGAACGAAGTGTAGTCATCCGAAATGATGTCTACACAAAACCATAGAGACTTCCGCCCAAGAAGGACCAACAGAATCAACATAGCCTGACTGCTGTGTTCAAAGAAAACTTGAGAAAAACGAAGTATGCAATCCAATATAGGCTGAGCACTAGTTTACCTTAGATGTGCACTTTATAATTTTATATTGCTCTGTTTTGATTCCCTAAAAAGAGCTGTTAAAGGAGCTGTTGTGTGACAAAATGTTTTTTCACTGTTGTTGATGGACAGTAACATTGTGTGAGACATTATGTGTGAATAATCGCTCCAAGTGAAAAATGTTCATGTAAAACTGAATATCTAAATTGTTGTTTCAGTAAATATTTTATACAAAGAAAACTGATCCACGATTCCATGTTGATGAGAGCATTAAAATAGAACAAAAAGTGATTAATTGCGATTAATTATGAGTTAACTAAGACATGTGTGCATTTAATCACAATTAAATATTTTAATCGTTTGACAGCTCTAATATATATATATATATA
>NW_017807099.1:33551-67422 GCF_001891065.2 Hippocampus comes | reverse complement strand
CAGATCCCGGGAACAACATCGGACATCTCAGTCCAGAAATGTGCAGTGCTGGGAACAGCAAGGATACTGCGCAGAACCCTCAAGCTTCCTGGCCTCTGGTAGAGGACTCGAGCTGAATGAGGGACGGACACCACCCGAGGGGTGAGACGAGGATTTTTTTTTTAATATATTTATTTATTTATGGCTCTCACTGAAATACATTTCCAAATACTTTGCTTTTATGGCTCTCTTAGTCAAAAAGGTTCCCGACCCCTGGGCTTGAGGAATATAATTCAAGTATAATACACCACAGTTATGTTTTAACAGGACAGGCAATCACCATTTCACACAAGGGCCATGCAGGTTTGGGTTTTCCCCCTTAACAAAGAAAAAGCTTCATTTAAAATTTGCATTTTGTTTACCTGTGCTGACTAATATTTAATTTTGTTTGATGATGACAAACATAGTGCTGTCAAGCGATTAAAAGAAAAGTGTGATTAATTAATAAGGCCTGTAATTAAATAATCCAATTAATCTATATTTTAATCTCATCTAAAAATTGCTGAGAAAAACCCTATTTTTATTTTAAATTCGTTACATTGTTGAGGCAGATCAAAAGATAAAAGAAAAAGTGGCATTATAAAGTATTTTGTTTTTCAGCAGACTTGGACAGATGCAGTCCTACACATTTACTTTCTGCTGTATTTGAGACGAGTCAAAGCACTACCTGCAACCTTTAGTTTTGACCACGAGGGGGAATATCACTGTTTTGTTTTTTTAAATCTCTCATGAATTACAAAATAAAAATAAAATACATCAGGTCCTTAAAAAGTGCTTTGGTTAACATATCAAAAACAGTAAGAACAATTTTCTGAGCAATACAAGTAATCAACACTGAACTTGCTTCAGATAATAAATAATAAATGAAACAGACCCTTCAATCACAGTGCTGTAAGTTCGCACTTCATAACACTGTTCATCATCACAAACTAAAAGCGCTGAAATAAACATCAAACACTTCTAGTAGTCTACAGAGGATACATCAACCATGCCTCATACATGGGGTGTTCTCGAGTTTAGTTTGCCAAAGAGCTTTTACTATGTATGGCTCGCTCGCTATATTGCAAATGCTTTTGCTGCTAACGTTAGCTGTGGCTGCACTCGCAACTGGGTGCTTTGCGTTGATGTGGGAGGCTAAATTTGAGCTGCTTTGGTGGTACGCAAACTCCTTACAAATTAGGCGCAACACTCTACCTTTATCAATTGTGTCGTCAGGGCGTTTTTGGAATGTAAATGTTCCATTCATTGTGCCGAGAACTCTCATATGCTGCTCCATTTTTACCTCTCCACTCCTCACCGCTGCTTACTAAGCCCGCCCAACTCCAATGGGAGCCTATCAGCTTCGGCTAAACAAGCCCAACATAATGGCAGGCAATCAAAGTCCGCTTCAGGCTGTGACTGACAGTTGTTTACCCACCCTCAACAACTTGAACACAGGAAGCTAACACAAAAAAGGGGCTATTAGAAAAAGGCAACCCACCGAGAGAAACAAGAAAGACAGAGATTAAATTTCGATTAACGCGATACAAAAAAGCGCTAAATGTACTGTAATTAATTAATCGCAATTAACGCGATAATTTGACACCTCTAGACAAACATGCAAAAAATAAATAAATAAATAAATAAAAATCAGGAAGGGGGCAAACACTTTTTCCACACGGCTGTCGGTGGTCAACTCACAAAAACATATCTTGGTTAAACAAAACCTCTCCAGCACCTTTTTTTTTCTAACAGTGCACTAAATCAATGTTGTACCGGCAATGTTGCAGGGACAACACAGAGCAAAGGACTACAAGGCAATTCCCATTACTAATTTAACTCTTCACTGCATGTGAGTGCTTACAGAAGTAGGGGTGATCCATGGCCTCACGAGCAGTTAGACGGGCTTGGTGATCGTACCGCAACAGTTTATCAAGGAAATCCAGAGCTTCTGGGCTGACCAGATGCTGGTTTTCGCTGTGGACAAAGCGTTCCCACCGCTTCCGAGAATGCCTGGAAGACAAACAAAAATGTCATGATACCACATATAAAATGTACTTGATATAGAGAATTGATATTCAATTATTGCAGGACCTGAGGCTAGAGAAAAGGGGCAAGTCAACTCAAAAAATGTCTTTACAATATGTTCTATGCGGCCACACTAGTATAAGCATGGTATTCTGACTGATACAGTACTGCGTTTGGGGAACATATATTAAGTATCAAAATCCACCCATTTTCAATATTAATCAGAATACCGTATTTAGATTAGTGGGGCCGCATAGAACAAACTATAAATAAAAATTTGGAGTTGACTTCCCCTTTAAACTCCAAATTGTTTTTTATTCTTTTTTTCAAAGTGAAATTTGTAGCAACTTGAGTAGCACCTTTACCTTCCAAGTATATCATTGAAGCGAGGTTCGAGCTCAATGTTGTACTTGTCAACGTAGTCATATAGATCTTCTGTTCCCAAAACCTTGGCTATTCTGACCAGCTGAACAAAAACAAACAGGCCTCTCAGTTTGTGCAGAGAGTACCAGCAATAAAATATAGACAGGAACGCTCATTAGTTGAATGAGACATTGAGAGACATAGGGTCAGGTTGGCAAGTGAAGTACAGCAGTACCGCCCCTGCTGGCCGTTCTCTGCAAGTGAAGACTAAAACATTGACAAAAAAAAAAGTAATAAAACATTCACTTATGTTCCATTTTAGTTCGATGGTCCGTGCTTTACATTGACCTTTTTTAAAATAACAGCGGTTGATACTGTTCAACTGGATAATTTGTTTGAGTGAAACATGTCCGTATGTTATCTTTTTTGGAACAAGTCCCCCATTTATTTGACTTTACTTAATGTCTCAATTCAACCGTTCAATACGGCATAGACTGATTGGCACAAGATCAAAGGTTGGCCAGTACCTTGGAAGCTGCTAGGGATGAACCAGGCCGGATTATGAAGGGGACCTACTTCTCCGAAGGCCTCTTCTCGCTGCACTTCATCATTTTCAATGGAATTTGACACTATTGTAGTTAGCATTTTACAATAATGCATTGTGTGTAAGTTGTTGCCACTCGGCATCCATTGCAGCCTGGTCAACCTGGAAGAGGGATTCTTCCCGCATCTGTGGCCCCTTCTCAAGGCTCCCCATTTTTACCTTGATTGGGTTCTTTGAGTCTTAACCTCGTTAGAGTTACCGAACCCAACCAGTTAATATGCATATTCATTGAACCCTTCATTAGAATGTGAGAGTCGAGTTGCTCTACTTGGCATGACAAATCATGCAGATAGGATGCTGAGTCCCATCACGTTCTGTGATGCATGTGAATGTTGTATATAATCGTCCGACCACTTTCTTTTTTTGCTCGACATAGTTCACATGTATTAAAACATTCTAAAAAAATCACACGACATACTATCACAACAGTCACACGTTGACTACTGAGTGAAGTAAATTTCCCGCAGCACTGATTGGACAAGCAATGTAATGTGATCATCTGCAGCCAGTGATGGCCAAGCGGGCGTGTCATAACTAATTGACATGTTGAGTCGGGTGTATCCAAACCTCCATGGCAGAAGCTCTGTCGAACCCCTAAGACAGATTCACCGAACCCCTGGGGTTTGATCGAACCCAGATGAAGAACCACTGCTCTAGGGCATAGGTGTCAAACATGCAGGACAGCGGCCCTCCAGGATCTGAGTTTGACACCTATGCTCTAGGGGGTTAAGATCAGGGGATGTCGTTGTGGAATTGTGAAGCCCTTCTCTGATAAAGGATTATGTGAGAGCTATCAGGAAATTTTGATTAAGTTATATATTTAGCTATTTGTTCACCATTTGATAATCGGATTTGAATAGGTGTTTGGTTTGTATTTGATGTTTTATTTTATTGCTATTTTACTTACAGTAAATTTATTAAGAATGTTTAGGTATTTGGGCTCCATTAGTTGTCCTGTCTTTAGCCTGTTAAAAAGCCAGGTTGACGTAAGCAGCATTAGGAAGACAGTAAGGCATAGAACAACAACTTTTCTGACCGTGTTTAAAACATGTTACTTAAAAACGTGTTAACGTGTTACATGTACGTGTTTCGTTTAAGTGTAGGATCGTGTTAGTGGACTAACGTTACACTACCAAGTTATGTTTGTCATTTTTTTGTAAAGCCTTAATTTGTGTTCAAGAAGAAATTAAAGTGAATCCTTTTTTTTTTGGATCAACTACGATGGCCCCATGTTTTTGTTGTCGTCGTCGTTAAACAGAAAGGCCCATCAGAGAAAGGCACTAGTCGGAAACCTTCATGCCCTGCTGACGTAGTGACAAAAGGACAGTAAGTTGCCGCTACAGATTATATAAATAAATTTGACATGATTAAACCTTTGGAATGTGTGTTTTTGAATAGTCAATGGTACGCATTTGAGAACAAACAGAAAACAGTTTTTGTAATCATTAACTATGGCGAATGATGGACCTACAAGTATCACAGACTATCTCAGATAATTGACTGTGTTTGCCTTATTGTTCATATTCAGTAACTTAATGAATGCGCCGGCAACATTAGAAACATAAGACAAACTGCAGTACAATATGCATTTAGCAGACTGTTTAATTCATACAGTACAAATTTATATGCTACGGTTTTTATCATTTATGTAGCAGCCACCATGGTTAAAAATTATGGGTCTGACAATAGTAACTTGGTCTAGTAAGTCAGAGGAAAGCAACTAAAGTAAGTAAATAAGGGTTATGCTTGTACTGATCTCAGGAGCAGGTGCATATACGTCTTATGGAGTAACTGAATAAAACGGGGGGTTTAAACATCATTACTGGTGCTGTCAATTTAGCGCGTTATTATCGGGATTAATTTAAATCAATTTTAACGTGATTAAATTTTTTATCGCGAGATTAATGCGGCAACACGTCACAGCGGATGTTACATTGCTCTATAAATAAACTGGAAACAAAACAACAAGCGCGCTGAACAGGTCCACGCCCAAGTCTGTTTTGCCAGCCATGGCAGCGCGAGACACCGAAAACGGATACTTAAAGAGTTTATGAATGCAAAGTTTACTTTTAAAAAGTTGCCAGATGGTTCCACTGACAAGACCAAAGTTACCTGTATGTTTTGCAGTCGTAGACTGAGCTATCATCATAGCACGTCGAGTCTGAAATACCACTTAATGGCCAAGCACACAGCTGATGTGACTACTCCGCCCCCTCGTCTAAGACAGACAGCTATGGATCATTTCAAAGCGAAGAAAATGGATAACACGACGAAGAACAAATTTGCTAAAGCCATAGCTAAATGTATGGCTACTGCATGCAAGCCTGTCAACATTGTCCACAGCTAGACTCAAGGGGAGAGAAATAAGAGACTAGGTTGATGAGCCTCTGCTGAATCAAGAGCAGGTAGCCTGTTGAGTACGATGTATGCCACTGACACTATTGTTACTTGTTTGGAACTATTTGGTGTGGAAAGTAACCATGTTCCGTGTCCATATAAATAAAGGGGGTGGAGCTTCTCTGTGTTCGTCTGACAGTGACGGTGCGCTGAGGGACGTCGAGAGTTCAGCGGTGCAGTGGTAGCGACCACACTGAAAATAAAACGTCTCCAGTGATGTGCCTCGAACCAAGTGTAGTCATCCGAAATGATTTCTACACAAAACCATAGAAGAGACTCCGCGCAAGAAGGACCAACAGAATCAACATAGCCTGACTGCTGTGTTCAAAGCAAACTTGAGAAAAACGAAGTATGCAACCATGGCTTAAATCCACTATAGGCTGAGTACTAGTTTACCTTAGATGTGCACTTTATAATTTCATATTACTCTGTTTTGATTCCCTAAAAAGAGCTGTTAAAGGAGCTGTTGTGACAAAATATTTTTTTCACTGTTGTTGATGGACAGTAATATTGTGTGCAAGATTATGTGTGAATAACTGCTCCAAGTGAAAAATGTTAATGTAAAATTGAAAATCGAAATTGTTGTTTCAGTAAATATTTGCATTTTACACATAGAAAACTGATCCATGATTCCATGTTGATGAGAGCATTAAAACGGGAAAAAAATCGGACAAAAAAAATATGCTGCCGGATCGTCACGAAAAGTGGAAAATTTGGCCAGGGCCAGTATGAAGCGCCATTCATGCGCCTGGGAGTCCCTGCTGTACAACTAACTGTTTTCCAGAATAAATTAACAGTGATGGTGTGCAGTGTTCCCTCTAAGCTGCGCAACTGCACACTGGCCGCACACTCTCAGGACACAAGAAAACCTATCCAGCGCAGTGAACGCACTTCAAATGAATAAAATATACTGTATCACATTTTTTCTGCATCACTTTGCTGTGTAAGTCAGTGAGTGACAGGTGTCCAGCCAATCATACGATATGATGCAATGACGCTGTGCAGCCAATCACGGCATTGACAGTACTTATGCATGTTCTCTGCTCCATAACAATAACAGTGTGGCGGCGATAAGTGACGCTAATGCTAATCCTTTATCATGGCGAAACGACCGGGCAGTGAACGTGATATGTCGACTCCCCAAACCAAAATAAAAATGAACTGCGGTTCTTCAAGGTTGGGATGGCTGTCGGAGTATGTGCATTTTTTTTTTCTTATTTCATTGGGACAGTGCACATTAATCAACAAATGAAACAAGCGGTGAAACTGGGTGAGATTTTTTTCTTTTTCAAGTGAGAAAGGTCTGCTCTGCAAAACATGCAGCGAAGCGAAAGTTGTCAGCGAATTTTCCAATGGAAAATATGGACTAAATGGAAGCTGGACTACCTCAAGCGACACATTCAGCAGAATAGTCATTTGAATGCTGTTGGAATACTCAAGTGAGAAGGACAAACGTGAAAACGAAGGTAAAAGTCAAATCTGAATATTCTGGTGACATTTATTAAGATGTTTTATTTATGGATATTAAGCATTAAATTCTATTCTTTAGAAAGACATGATCACGAGATACAGCCCACATCATTGTGGAAAATGTGAATGTTTTAATGTGAACAAAATGTTACGTCTGAAAGGTGTGTATGTCTCATTTCTTCCAGAGAAAGACCCTCATCCAGGCCAAGACTGGACCTCACCGGCCAAAGTTGGACTCTCACGAACAATGAATGAGTTTTGTCTTTCTCACTTCAAGTGGGCCAAATTAGTTATATTAAAAGTAAACTTATGGAAATTGCTGTTGTAATTTGATTCTTTGAATAAGCCAGTAACTTTCTATGATCCCAGGTGTGGTACTAGTGTGTGGCCACCGTGAAGACTTCTGATGTTCGTCACAGTGGTCCTCGGTGTGCTCAGGGAGCTTGTCTGTTTGCCCAGACATATGAAAAATTAGAGGGAACAGTGATGGTGTTGATGAGGTTATGTTGCCTGATCATCTCACAAAAGGGGAAAAAAGTGCCATTCGTCAGCACGGTTAATGCACATTTCATAAGTTGGCCTGAAAATGTATTTGCTTATTTTCAGGTACTCTGTCATTTTGAAATATACCCCAACACTTCCTGTCGAACAGTGCAACTGGTTGGACAGCGCACTAACTCCCTTGTGGTTTTTGGAGCAGGTGAGTCTGGGAGTGTCAGCTATGAACTTAAAGTAAGGTGAAAACAACACGATCACGACTATGTCAAGTTGCTTCCGAACAGCCAGTTGACATGGGCGACGTTGAGCACCAGATTACTCGTGCTCTCGCTGGGGAACTTCTTTAGATTCGAGAGTACAAATTTTGCACCGGTGAAAGTGCGCCAGCTCATGGCATAAGGGGTAGAGCAGTCGCCCGAATGTGCTGCTTTTATTCCTTAATGTCATGGGTTCACATACTTCTCTCTACCTTGATGGTTTTACTTTTTACTATGTTTACAATTTCTTGCAGCCAGTCGAGAGTTGTCAACAAGGCGTTTTGTTTGTTGAAGAATTGAACAGTTATGCAGTTGCCCAATTTCAATGTAGTTTGTGATGAATCTTCAGACAGGAAACACAAAATTATTGGACTGACATTGCCCTAATGGTCATAGCTGCAATCGGGAGCCAGTTAATCTGGAAGCCAGTCGAACCATAAAATTGGTGTGCAGTGCGTCTGCCGTCACACGTAATGCGGAAGCTCGTTTGTGACACACGCACGCCAGCCGGTTAAAAAATTATCATGTAAGTAAATAAAGATTCGCCTCAGGATATTGACAATGTCATACACTGTGTGTGCACATTTGAGGCAGCTTCCAAAATTGCCACATTCACTGACATACCTCTGGATGGGAATAATTTGAATCGCTCAACTTGAATAAGTGCACTGAAAATCCAATTCTGTACATTTTTTCACATCAGATTTACAAACACAAATTCAAATATTTTCCACACAGATTCAGTTTGCCTGGCTTTTCACATTCAGTTTCACAAGTAAAAATTCTGACTGCAAATGTGCTCAATCAGTTTGTGTGACCAACATTCTGGTACTTGAGGATGAGAAATCCATTGCAGAATCAGATCTCCTTTTTGTCCAATCAGCATTTTCCTTTTGAGCATGTGACACAAGCGCTCCCGAAAAATCTCCCTAAGCTGCTCTTCACCTCTTCAACACATTTCTTTTACCTTTGTGGTAGAAACCATCGGTTCACGGAGGGATGAAAAGGAACTTCCTTTCAAATTGAGGAAAGGACATTGTATATTGAGCAGAGTATCAAAACAAAGACGCGCATAAAGGTAGCCGGTAATGTGTTTCCATTACATTTTTGTGAGATACCAACTACCATATTGACATGTACTTCTATATTGATATATTTTTGCGATCTGCGAAAGTTATTTATTTATTCTTTTTGTAATTTCTGTTTCCATTACTAGTTTGCTCTCGCAATTTGTGTTTTGCGCATTTCTGAGGGTACTGGAAACCCAGCTACTGATAACGGTTGATATTTCAAGTTGTTTGAGGCACTGTATTTGCAAAATCGTACCACAAAGGAAATCTGGACTGGTATCGGTTAGCAGAAACACAAGAACCAAACAAGCAGCAGAGCGGCTTACTGTGCAGCAATCAAAGTTATTACAACAGTTACACATTGAAAGGTAACATCAAAATCTCTGAGTGGCGGCACCGCTACGTGGGAAACCGCTGCAGATGTATTATTTTATTTTGCGGAGCTGATCAATGATATTGACCGATCTGCTAAACAAAGACAGTAATGCAAAATATCGGCCAACCCAATCAGGCCTACGTTGTCCAATATGCACCAGCGTGTTTAATGCATAATCTGGGAAAATCATTGGGTAACATAAAGCATATTTAATTATAGTGTGTAGGGTTTCATCCAAATCCAATGACAGATTGAATTTATTCAGACTAAAATACAGTCAAACCTCGGTTTTCAAACGTCTCTGTTCTCGACCAAATCGGTTTTTGACCAAAAATTTCGAGTTTTTTATGCCTCGGATCACGACCGAAATTCGGTTCTTGACCAAACTAAGCGCACTTGAATGCGCCACTTGACTTCTCTCAACTTCCTTACACGAGGAAGTGATGCTTCCTTAGGTTGACGAAGAAGTGACGCCTCCGTTGTGAGCAGACATGTTCAATAAAGATTTTTTTTTAAAAAAAGAAAGAGCGTCCAATGTGAGCAGACGTGTTCAAAGATTTTTTTAAAAAGAGCGTCCATTGTGAGCAGACGTGTTCAAAGATTTTTTTAAAAAAGAGCGTCCATTGTGCGTCCATTGTGAGCAGACGTGTTCAATAAAGCTTTTTAAAAAAGCAGACGTGTTTGTTGAGATCGACGCAAATTGGACTGTTATTTCTGCATGGCACCAAAGAAAGCAAGTGGAAGTAGTAAAGCTGCTGAAAAAAAGAGGAAGATAGTGCGCAAAGCTATTGAATTTAAAAAAGATTTGATAGTGAAATATGAATCAGGTGTGCATGTGTCTGTGTTGGCTAAGGAGTTCGGCATGCCGAAATCAGCAGCATCCTAAAAAAGAAAGACCATCATAAAATTAGTTTTGTGGCTAAAGGATCTCGTGTGTTTAGTAAACAAAGGCCACAAATATTAGAGGAAGTGGAGAAACATTTGCTTATTTTCATAAATGAGAAACAGCTAGCAAGGGAGTGAGCCAAGACACGATTTGTGGCAAAACAATACAATTGTATGGAGATTTGATATAAAAAAAAAAAAGGATCCTAGCATTGCTCCTGAAGAGTTTGATTTTAAAGCAAGCAGAGGATGGTTCGAAAAGTTGAGGAAAAGAAGTGATTCGTCATCGGGAGGCAGCCAGTTCAGACAAGGAAGCTGCCGAAAAGTTTAAAGTTGAGTTTGAAAATCTCATCAAGGCCGAGGAATGTCTTCCCCAGCAAACTTTTAATATGAACGAGACTGGACTTGTGTGGATAAAGCCGTTCAGAAAATGGATGGAGGGATGTTACCTCATACCGGAGTGTAGGATTGTAGACAGAGCGTCCATAGTTACAATCATTACTTTAGGGTTTATAAATTCAAGGTGTAAAAGAATGAAATCTACAATTGTAACGAGAGAGGGAGAGAGAGAGAGAGAGAGAGAGAGAGAGAGAGAGAGAGAGAGAGAGAGAGAGAGAGAGAGAGAGAGAGAGAAAGAGAGAGAGAGAGAGAGAGAGAGAGAGAAAGAGACAGAGATGTTCAATTTTTATGTTACAATGTCAATGTTTGTTAAAATTGGTAAAAATAAAACATACAAAATGTTTGTAGTTTGTTGTTACCTGCTCTCTTATTACACGTGTATACAGTTTATGGTGTAAAATAGTTGAAAAAATGCTTTTAAAAAAGTTGTTTTCTCAACTTGGAACGGATTAATTTTTTTTACATTGATTCTAATGGGAAACATGGTTTCGGTTTTTGAACAATTCGGTTTTCGAACAGCCTTCTGGAACGGATTATGGTCGAAAACCGAGGTTCGACTGTTTGTTTGAAATCCACAATTTAATCTTGGCAATCAGTGAAAAAGCAAGGCAATTGTTTCAAAGTTTCATTTCATTGTGATTACCTGGTCATAGTTGTCATGGCCATGGAAGAAAGGCTCTTTCCTGAAGATCATGCTTGCCAGCATACACCCCAAGCTCCACATATCCAGACTGTAGTCATACATCTGAAACACAGAGATGCCAGTCCTGCAATAACTCCACGTGCAATTAAACAAATAATACACTTAGTGCTGCCATGATTAGTCAACCAGTCACAATGACGACGATTTTGATGGTTAAAAATTAAGTGAAGAGTCGATGAGTTGTTTAGTTATGGATTTATTTATCTGGCCCTTTGTCTGTCAAAAGTGCTTTAACTAACACTTTTTCCAATGGATGTATGTATTGTCCTGTGCAGTAGTGGGGATCCGCGTCATTCGTGATCTCAACAGGAGCATTGTGCGTCATGCAGTCACATGGCAAATAGTCAGGCGCATTTCACCCAAAACACATAAGACGAAGACACGACAAACACTCCCGAATCCTACTGCCTGAGTGCAACACATGAAATTACCAAAATAACCAAAACTAATTATGGCGAGTTTTCCTAAACACACAAATGAATAAGACTCCCCACTGGACTGAGTAGTCAGCTGAGTTAGAGACAAGGGCCACCAATCAGGAAGGAGCAGAGGCAGAGCTCCTGCACACATACAAAGATTAACCCCCCCTACCTAAAAATAAATAAATAAATAGACGGCCATGAAATATCGTGGGCCATAACATCGTGACCACTGTTGGTGATTAGTCGACTCACAAAATCATTTAGTGGCAACCCTACATACAGTATATGCATTTAACTTCAAATAAGCACACATGCTTTGCAGCAATCACTCACACACATCACCTCAGAGTCAAAGCATCAGGACATCAACGATACAAAATCAAGTTTTTACACAGTGTGTGCTATACTGTACTTAGTTTGACACAAATTTAAATTCAAAACAGCATTTTTTGACCTTCCTCTAGACCTTCGGGGGCAGTGCTTAAAACACGGAATACCCCTTCACACATGTACAGGTCAAGAATGCATACCAACGTCATTTGTTACCACCAGGTGACCCAGGACATGTATTATAGTGTGTGGCACCCGAAAGTCGAAAAACCTTGTTCATTGTCTTGCATGTCACTGGGTTCCACTTTTCGTTTCAGATTGAATTGCTCATTCTCTTCATCTGTTTTTCCATTGCTAGGAGCTTTGTGACACTGTAGGTTGGAGCTTCGGATTTTTTTCCCACCCTCCTGTTGCCGTGATGGCTCTGTTTATGTTCGCAGAGGTGACCTTCTGTGTGGCCGCTGATGTATGTGGCCATACCACATGAGGTGAAGTAGCTGGTTATTTTGTTGACTGATCTTGCTTTTGTTGTTTGCCGCGTATGTCGCAATGTGACTTTGTGTGCTTGGTTAGGCTGTCCGTGAAGCTGTGGATCCTTTGGCACAGGGGGAGTCACACTTTATCAGCATGTGAGCTTCTTATAAAACGACCAAGTCAATCTTATCTAACCACTACAAAACATAGCATATTTTCCGCACTATAAGGCACACCTAAAAGCATTTAATTTTCTCAAAAGCAGATAGTGCACCTTATATATGGCGTTAGTCTCTTTATATTACATTCCCCATTAAGTTGTTTGCCTATTAGTGTTCCTATGCCATTCACATGAATTGACGTGCATTCGCCAACACACACACACAAACAAACAACTTCTTTGTGAGTTCTGTGCAGCCATTATGAAACGAAGATACTACTAAAAGCATAGTTAATGCCTGCTTATTAGCACCTCATCACAGGTATTTTCTCTGCTTTTCCTACGGAGGCCATGACTGGCAGTTCCAAGCGCTTCTTTTCAGCATCTTGCTCTCCTCAAGTGTGTTCACTCGGTTCGTGAAGGCTGCGCTTACACCCCTGCAATCAAGAAGCATAAAGGTGACGGTGTTGAATCTCTAGATGTGGCTCAACGGCTTCCACATGGACGCCATGTTACACCGTCACTACAGACTCAGGATGTCCTGTCGGTGCCTCCTTGCTCTGGCGCCATGAGGTCGGCAATCGTTTCTCTCGACGGGCGGTCCACTGGGTGTGGTGCCAGCCCGCCGAGAGGTAGTCACCACGAACGTCAGCCTGACGACTCGAGCGGGGTAGGTGGTTGTGTGGAGGGGCGTGGGGGGGTGGAGGGGGCAGTGGTCTGTGCAGGACAACGCCGACTACGTCAATGTACTGGAAATCCGTCCAGTGCATTTGGTTCTCATCCATTTTCTTCCAATCCTGTAGGGATGACGTGATTGTGAGTTCTGACAACTCCTTAATAGTTTTCCACACAAGCCACCAGGGAAAAACAAGGTTTGCCCACTTGTTGCAGACCTCCCAGCGTCTTTTAAGAAGTGTTGCCCCCATCGAGCCAGTCTACGGGCCAGGTATCTTCCAGGAGTCATGAACCAGGTGGCAGATTCTCTCTCCGCTGGGACCCACTGCTGGAAATCAACCTCTTTGCCTCAGAGGATTCCACTCACTGTCCCCTTTGGTTTTCCCTAATGGAGGGCAACAGCGCTTTGGCCTAGGATGCTCTGGCGCACCTTCAGCCCAAATGCTGAAGGTGGCCCCTTTTTGCCCAGCCAAGATTATATTGGCTGCTAAGCCATCTCTGCTTCTCTGACCTGTGGCTTATTCCCATCTGGTATTACATCCTTCTTTGCCCTCCGCTTGTGTGTTTGGCTGCTGAGGGGCATGACCAACTGCTGACTCTTGCTTGGAGTCGGTCAGGCAAAACATTTTTAACCTCCTAAGACCTGGAGTCTTGCAAGGCATGCATTTTTATTTTATTTTTATTTTCTCTTTGATATTTAGGCTAATTGGGACCTGATGAGTGTAAAAACAAAGAATTATATTTTTACATGATGTAACATCCTCGTAAGTGGACGCCAGGCCCTTGTAGTCCAAAATTTAACATTGTAGTCTTGACAACCCAAAACGTCATGTCCACACATGTGGACGCCAGGTCCCATGAGGTTAATGTCAAGGCCCTGTCTATATATATCAGGGGTCCCCAACCGCCGGGCCGCAGACCGGTACGCGGGTCATTTAATGCTGGGCCGCACAGAAAGAATGAAGAACTTACATTCCTTCCGTTTTATTCATTTCGGAATCTGAAAGATGCTTTATTTTGAAAAATTATCGAATTCTCTGTTATATCAGCCTACAGTATGTCACTCTTGACACAGGTGAATGCGCGCTTCTCGGTCACGTGATAGGTTACCGCATAAAGAAACAAACGTCTTTGAAAAGTTTTTACAGGGAGGCGAAAAGGCCCAGCCAGGAGACAGAAGAAGAGCCTACGACTTTCAAGAAAGAGAAGGCTACATTTAATGGACAGTATCAGGAGTCCTATTTCAAATACGGCTTTATCTCAATGGGAGATTCACACGCACCAAGCCTACTCTGCGGCGATAAGCGGCGATGGTGAGTTGTATTTTTCAGGCGGAGAAAAAAAAAGTAGTGTGTTTCCGGTAACCCGACCGACCGAGAATTTCTACGTCGAAAAAAAACTTTACGGTCGGCATTTTTTTCAAACAACCCTCTACACAAAAATGTGTAAACTCTCGCGATATTCATGTTGAGCGCGTGCGTCGTTTGCCCTGTCGTCTGTCAACAACATTGAATCATGGCGGCGGCCGCGATCTCCGACGACAGTTTAAACCACGTTTTCTGTGTTACAGTCACATGCTCGCACCGTAATGTTAAGAAAATAGCATCCATTGATATATCGAAAAAATTCAGCTAACTATTTGATGAACACCACGGGCCGAGTAAAAACTGAGGGCGGAGGAGGACGGCGGAGGAGGACGGCGGAGGCAGCGGCGCGCCCCGGCCCCCCCCAGTCCGGAGCGGAGAGAAAACTAAATAGGTGGTGGCAGCGCCGGCCGCGGAGCGGCGGGATGGTTGAGGGGGTAGGGGACGGTGTCGGGCGCGGGGTTCGTCGCCCGTCGGCGTTCCCTGACCGCCCGACCCGCGCGCTCATCGACGCACCGTCTGCCTAGTCTACGCAACTCTAGTCCAGGCCGGGGCGCGTCCGGCGTCGGGGGACCTCTCCCCGCCGGTGCCATCGCGACCCGTTTGACCTCGGAACCTAACACCCAGCCGGCGGATACCCAACTCTCTCGCTGCCTTTGGCGGCGAGCGGGGGGTTCGATGTCTCTTTGTTTTATGTTTTATGGTTATTTTGTTTAAATTTTTGATGAAAAAAAAAAAGATTCATAAAAAAAAAAAAAAAAAAAAAAAAAAAAAACCCGACCTACCGACTATGCTGAAATTTCATGTTACCGGAATCTTTTTTGTTTGGCCTCATGCACTTTTTATTTACGACCTATCTTATTTTGAAGGCACGTTTAAACGTTACCATGTTGTGGCCAGATAGGACGCTCGTCGTCTCATGATTGGTGTTTATTATTATGTTTCGAAAACACCACACTTTTCATGCGGGTCATATATTATGTTGCTGTATCTATCCGGCCTTAAAGGCCGGTCCCTGAAAATATTGTCTGACATGAAACCGGTCTTAGGGGCAAAAAAGGTTGTGGACCTCTGATACATATGACGCATGATAATAATTATTATTACTCAGCTGCTATAGGGGAAGAGGTGGACCTTGTTTGTGGCATGGTGTGTCAGCCATGGTTGGACCCTGAGGTTTGCTTGATTGCCACATTTGTGGATTCCCTGCAGTCTCTCTTGGATAAGGGTCGCTCTTCTACTCTGAAGGCTGATGTCGCTATTTCTCCCCGGCACGCTAAAATCGGCAAAGGCTCGGTGGGATGCCATGTTACTGTTTGGTCGTTCCTTAGCAGGTCTCTGTGCACTCGTCCTTGCGATCCACCTTGTGTCCCCATTGGGACCTTGACTCGGTCAATGGCACGCTTTTCCAGCCTCCCTTTGAAACCCTGGCTAATGCGGCCCTTCAGGGGGTGTCTCGTCAGGCTGTTTTCTTACTCGCCATTGCTTCAGGTCAGCATTTCGGTAAATTTTACGCACTGTCTGTTAGTCTGTCCTGTCTGAGGTGGCACCCACCTGGTGCTGGTGTCACCCTGTGGCCAAACACTGCTTTTGTGCTTCCCAAGGTCCTGTCCCCACCTCATGTTAACCAACCTATGTGGGGTGTCAATCCGGAGCTCTTGTGGCCCTTGAGGGCTCTTTGTTTTGATATTCACGCTAGTGTCACCTTACGTATGTGTGCACAGTTTTTTTTTGTCTCTTATGGTGGCCCTTCCAAAGGAGCTGCGCTTTCCAAACAGTGTTTGTCTCGCTGGATCGTAAATACGATTAGAGTCTTTTTTGGCGTCAAGCCGCCCCTTGCCATCGGTGGTGCGCTGACATTTAACCAGAGATTTTGTAATGTCTTGGGCTATTCTGAAGGGAGTGCCCTTGAAGGACATGTGTGCTGCTGCCCCCTGGTCATCGCTTTACAGTTTCCCCAAATATTATGTGTGGATGTCACCACTCCCTTTCTTCTGGGTGTGGTTTTTGGCTCTTCTGAGGCTTCTCAGTGAGGTTTGTATGCTGGAAGTAGTCATTCCGCGCTGTAAACAGTGCCCCTGGCGGTCTGGAGCGACATCATAGAACGGTTACACATGTAACTATAGTTCTACGGGTCCCGAATGACCGCCAGGATGTTATGTCACTCGGATTCCTTGTGTTCGCGTGAGAAAGTTTTGAGGGACTGTCTTCCAGGTGCCACAGGCTTTTATACACGCCGTGGGTCACCCGGTGGTTACTAATTGACATTTTTTGGTTTGCATTCTCAACCCGCGCATGCAGAAAGGGAAATTACAAGCTTTAAGCTCGTGGTGTCAAACTCATTTTTTGTCGTGGGCCATTTCAGAGTTACGGCTTCCCTCGGAGGGCCGGTGCAAAATATTAACGTTATTTATTACAATTTGACATTTCGGTACAGATTTCAACAAGAATCATAAAAGTTTACATGCATCATTTGCTCCCGCGGGCCACATAAAATGACGTGGGGGGCCAGATATGGTACCCGGGCCTTGATTTTGACACCAGTACTTTAAACAGTGCCCCTGGCGGTCATTTGGGACTCATAGAAATGCAGTTACATACAAAACCGTCATTTTACATGTACTTGGGTTATCTTTGTTACTTTTTTTGGGGGGGGGGGGTATCTTAAATATTAAAATAATCAAAACTACACACACAAAAAAGAAAAGGCAAACAGTTTCTGAAGGCACACTATGTGCTTCCTAAAATTGACCCCCAGCCCCTAACACTCAAACATGAATTTGGGAACAATGCACACAATTGATAAAACAAGGATATGCTCTCCTTCACATGCTAGCAATTTCATGTGTACCTGATAGTCCACCAAGAGCTCTGGTCCTTTAAAATAGCGTGAGGCGACTCTGACGTTGTACTCCTGTCCTGGGTGGTAAAATTCAGCCAGGCCCCAGTCAATAAGACGTAACTACAGAAAGATACATACATTGAACAGTCAATAATACATTGTGACACACACATAAATACTAGAGGAGCAACGATACACATATCTTTATCAAATCATGCGATACAGGGGTTCCGGTTCGATGCGCACTATATCGAAACATACACTTTTGTCTGGTTTTTTTTTAGGTTTTTTTTTTAAATGAGTCGTACTGTCAATCCCAGTGGCTCGTTAGTTCATTGTGAAATTAACAAAAAACGCTTTCGGCAATACATTTCACTGTCCTTTTCACTGCAACTACACGTCTACATCGTGTGCAAGCCATTGAAATACTGTGTACTGTATATAGTGACTGCACATCTTTGTTATTTACGGTCTTGGCAGAAGTCACAATAATTTACCACCAAAAGTAGCGCAAGAAACAACCTCCCTGTAATTATATTACACACTGCCTTTACAAAATAATATATATGTCAATTAACACCATCACAAGTGTGACTTATAACTGCAGCAAAGTATTGTGGGAATGCCGCTTTTTATATTTAGGTGTTTTAACCATTGACTAATTTGCATGCACTTATTCTTGTGTGGTTTTAGTCACGTAATTTACACATGCGCAGTGGTATGTGTGACGCTGTCAATCTGATGGTAGTATGTACACAAACCGTTTGTGAGTTTGTTGTATGGCATGCATCACTGGCCAGCAAATCGTGCAGTCAGGTAAGCCACTTCACTGCCCATCTTTAAAACTCTTGTCGGAAAACTCATTTTTATTCTTTGGCTTTTGACTCAGCATGACACTTGATTTTTAGTTTGACTGTTTTTGTGCTTTCTACTATCTTCGCTATTAATGTATTTTTTATTGTTGTACAAATTATTTTTGCTCCATGTACCGCATTTTATATTCAGCGGTGGTTGTTTTAAAGTACTCTATGAATACAGTTGAGAATTACTGACGTCGCATGGCTCATAAATATCATTACAGTTAACAGAAAACACTTCAGACAGTGTCCTTTCAAGTTAGTGTATTATTGGATATTTTAATAAAGTAGAAAACATATTGGAAAACTAAAATTTATACAATCAATATTTGAATGTGTCAAGGTGAAAATCAGAGTGAAAATGTTGTTGCTCATGTATATTTATCTTTTTATTGACCAGTTTTGTCAATAAGGCAGTTGAAAACGACTCATTTGCAATGCCATGCAGTCTGCAGTCTTTGAGGCAGGCTGCCACCTGGTGGCAACTGAGTTGCATAAAAAAATGACAAATGAAAGCTTTTGCCTGTCACTTCAGGCCTCTGCTCTGTCTGCTTTTACTACCTGTATTTAACTTCAGGTGACAAAGCAGGTGAAAAATGACCACAAACAGGGCAGACACTTCCCTCTCATCCGCACGACATATACCGTCATATCGCCCAGTATTCCTCAGGTGTTCAAGCACTCACCTTGCGGTGTTCATGATCAATCATCACATTATGTGGCTTCACATCTCTATGCATGACTCCCATACTGTGACAATAGTCCAGAGCCTATTGAAAAAAGCCACACATCATATTTGGAAAGAAAACAGATCCTGTAGTGTAGGTTTTTGAACAGCAGACAATTCAAGATTGACTGACCTTAAGGATCTCATACATGTAGAACCGGATGTCATAGTCTGTCAAAGTTTGGTACAATTGCTAGGGATCAGAACAAAGTCATTAGGGTGGTCCATATTAAACAGAATAAGGACTGTATGACAACAAAAATGCACCACTCATTGTAAAAATGCAGTCAGAATGCACCAGTGATTGAGGCTAAAACAAGACGAGACACTGGGCAGAACTATCGCATAAGCTTGTGATGCACTGAAATGAAAATGTGTGGCCAAATCCGAAAACCACAAAAGATTCATCCAAAAAACATGTTTTAAAATCCTCTGCTGGATCACTTTCTGCATTTTGCCAACTTTGTCAATGTGCAAGCTCCGTGGTTCCTTCTGTAGTGATGTGTGCCAACATAAGTGTCACACACAGATGGCTGTCACTTCGGGTGACCTTGGAAATGTGATTGCACCAAGTGAAGTATGAATGTCAGTACTTGCAGGCTTGTTAAAAATAAGAAGTTAGCTGAAGTGCAAGCTTCACGTTTTCACGGCCTGCCTCAGTGGCCAGACAGCCTTTTCACTCTGAACCAGTGAGAAGATACCGTGGCAGGAGAATTTGGGGCGCACCACCCACCTCCAGGACGTCAATATGTGCGTGACTGACCAAAGTGCACCGTCAGTGGCCAAGTGTGACGCACCTCCATCTTCAGCCAGGTCTTAGCCCCTTGCTTCCTAATTTTTTCCTAAGCCTTATCTTAGCTGGCAAGAGTGCCAAACGATATAAAAATTAAGCTACATAACAATTTGTCAAAACATTTTGTAAATTAAGTCAAGAACATTACAGTGGTTTGTGTGACTGTATTTGCCTTAGGTCTCCAAATAACTAGCTATGGCCCTGGTTTGAGCCAGTCCCAATGTGATTGGTGGCTCCTGCACTGATGAACAAGGCGGCTAATAGCGGTGAGAACAAATGTAAATTGCAGGATACATTACATGGAAATTCAGTTTGGAGCGCTGCGCAGAGTGGACAGCATGAACACAGGGCAATGTCGCGTCTGCAAGTGGTGAGTTGACAAACGCATCTCGCAATTATCTACCAACTATTTATGCTTGTTTTCAACCTGTGTGAGTAATTTGACTCATAATTTGTAAAATATCCGGAACAATAAGTGTGACGTAACGGGTTAGCACAGTGATTTCTGGAATAAAATACGGACGATCCGTAATATTTGACAGCTCTGTACTACAGAATTTTGGGTGAATTTTCAGTGCATCCCTAACATTCACACATGGACGAATTTGTTGTTACCTCTCTGTTAATGAAAGAAAAACCAACAGTGGTCAGATAAAAATCTTAATCTGACAACAGTAACGCTAAATTTAAAAAATTTATGAAAATGAACGAATAAAAATCAGACATTGCTTTGAATTTTGGTTGAACAGTTAAAAAAAATAAATAAATAAAAATAAACTGTTTTTGTAACTTTGAATGAGACTTCAGCAGGTATTGTGTCCGACTCTTCATAAGCAAACTCCTCCAGTTGTCTTAGAATTTACTGGTGCTTTTCCAAACGGCATGTTTTGGCACCTTGCACAGAAGTTCAAGATTTAAATCAAGGCTGTCTTTAATGTTCTTTCTTATCTCCTGACACAACTCTCTCCTTCGCTTCCTCTGGTCCATGTTTAGTGTGATTCACACCATGTCACCTAGCAGAGTGAGAGAGTACTTGTCACCCTGTAAATAAGATGACTGATTACAAGTTTGAAGGGACCTGGGATGCTAATTAGAGCAGGGGCCCCCAACCTTTTTTGCCCCACGGACCGCTTTATGTCAGACAATATTTTCAGGGACCGGCATTTAAGGTGTGGCGGAAATAATACAACAAAATAATATGGTATGAGCTGCATGAAAACTGTGGCGTTTTTGAAATATAATAAACACAAGGAGCGTCTAATCTGGCCGCAACACTCCGATCGCTATGGCAATGTTTAATGCCTTCAAAATACGATACAACGCAAATTCAAAGTGCATGAAAATGACGACTCACCACAGCACCGAACTTGATTTTCTGCAAGCAGATGGTCCCATCTCGGGGTAATAGGAGACAATGACACCTCAAGTGTGTGGTTTATGTCCAGTCTACTTCGTAATTTTGTTTTCGTCGCCGTTGCTGCAGAAACCCCCGCCTCACACAGGTAGGATGTCGGAAATAGCAACAGTGCTATTGTGGCGATCTCAGAGTATTCAGCCATAACTTTAATCCAGTTGTCTCGAACGTACTTTTAAGGCCACCGTCATTTGCGATCTCCAGCAGTTGTTTTTACTCATTTTGCGAGCTCCCGCGTTTTGTTTTGAAGTAATCGGTCACGTGATGGAGAAGCGTGGCTTGACGTGTGTCAAGCGTGACACAGACGGATGTAACGGAAAATCCAGTAGTTTTTCAAAATAAAACATCTTTCGTATTCCGAAATAAAACGGAATTAAGGCAAGTTCTTTCTGTGCGGCCTGGTACCAAATGCCCGGCGGACCGCGGACCGGCGGTTGGGGACCCCTGAATTAGAGGACACACCTTGGTTCAACATGACCTTATTACCAAATTGTTATAAATTTTTTTCATGGGTATCATTTTTATCCAGGCCCGTTTCACAAGTTTTACTTGATTTATTTAATTACATATGTCCTAATAATTCTATTTAATCTCAATTCATTTTCAGTGTTTCATTTTCATATTTTTATTACTTT
Source organism: Hippocampus comes (assembly GCF_001891065.2). NCBI lineage: Eukaryota > Metazoa > Chordata > Actinopteri > Syngnathiformes > Syngnathidae > Hippocampus > Hippocampus comes. Next base: position 45,661 of record NW_017807099.1, on the reverse strand, counting down.
TTTCTGATTCAAGTTATTTCTGTGACCACTGTGCGTTTTTCTTTCATCAACATGGGGTTACTAACAATTCTGTCCACCTGCGTACATACAAACATACTTGCATGTATACCAAAACCAAAGAAGTAAAAGTGTCAAATAAAATTGTAGAATTTAAGAATACCGTATTTTCACACCTATAAGGCGCCATTAAAAGTGTAAAATTTTATCCAAAGTGAACAGCACGCCTTATAATGCAGAGCGTCTTGTGTATGCGCTGAGTACCAAAACCTGACAGAGAGCCGACACGTTGTTTATATAGAGAAAAGGAGGAAGTGAATGAGGACAGGCATGCGGTGAAGAAGTCGGCCAATCAGTGAAGGGTGGGCGTGTATATATAATATAAATAGAGAGAGAGAGAGAGAGAGAGAGAGAGAGAGCCATCGGTTATGCGGAGAAACATGGGAATCGAGCAGCCGCGAGAGAATTTCAAGTCAACGAATCCATGGCTCGCAAATGGAGGAAGCAGGAGAACGAGCTTCGCCAAGTCAAAAAGACGAAGCTGAGTTTCCGTGGACAGAAGGCGAGGTGGCCCGAGTTGGAAGACCAACTGGAGCGGTGGACTGTTGATCAAAGAGCAGCCGGCAGAAGCGTCTCCACAGTCACCATTCGACAGTGTACTACTCACGTTTGTTCGACTGTGTACTCACGTTTTTTGATTGATCAAAAAACGTGAGTACATTGTAAGCTGGCTAAATAAAATGCAACCAAACTCAGTTTTGCTTCCATTGCCTTTTTAAAAACGTGTTTTTAGCGTGTATGCGTATGTCTTAGCATGCTACCGTATGCTTCAAGCTAACGTGTTTTTAGCGTGCGTGCACGCATGCCGTATGTTTAAGCTGGCGTATGTTTTACCACTGTAAAACTGCGCCCAATAATACAGTGCGTTTTGTCTATGTGTAAAATACCAAAATAGCACCCGTTAGTGAGACTGCGCCCGACAATACAGTGCGCCGAATGGTCGTAAAAATACGGTAATTAGTAGTTAAGAATAACAACAGCTAACTATTTTTTTTTTTTTTTTAATTAGAGATGCAAGTAAACTTTTCGAAATGATTCTGAATCGCTTTTTTTTTCTGAAGCATATCCGGTTAAAAAAAAAAAAAAAGATAACGATGATAATAATAGGTATTATTGTGATAGATTTGCTCCATCAGATGCTGCAGGGAGGCTGCTGCCACCAATTTAAACCTGCGCTCATATTCTTCCACATTCACCATTCACCTGTTTTTCCATAACCTAGTCCCTGTCCGTCCAATCAATTTCTACGCATATTTTTCATTGGTCATCCACTGCAGTGATTTTGGGTGCTCACTCGACCATTGTCAAACTATCTTCCATGCAATAGTCCTCATGTTCCACAAACTTTTCTGTGTGCCGCCCACCATTCACAAGTCTCCACTGTCAGACCGATCTCCGCTTTTGCGGATTTTGCTACATTATGCACGGGACGCCAGCGTATGAAGTCATCAGGACGTCATGTCAAAATACTGTGTTTTGCAGTAAAATGATTTTATTATTCCAGAGCAGTGTAAGGCCACAGGGGAAATGGCTGGTTGAACGCTTGTAATTTTCTATATTCATTATTATTGCAGTTGATCGTTAAAATATGGTTTTGGTGAATTAAAGTTATTTTTTGAATTAATTGGCTACAAGGGAGGGGTACATCCTCAATCAGTACTTGTTACTGAGAAAAACAGCACCCTTTTACATTTTGACTTTTTATATTCATTAATCGGAGGGAAAATGTTTTTACATAGTTCGGATATGCCATATTTATTACGAAGGAACATCTAGAACCCCGTTACAATTACAGTAATATATTTAGTAATATTTACGAAGGCTTAGGTTCAGCAACAGGTAGATTTTTTTTTTCTGAAACATCATAGCTAAAAAAATTATAATGCATGGTAAAATCCGTACTGCGCAGGTTTTTATAGGTCAAATTTAAAAACCTCTCAAAAACCTGACGTGCGAGAAAAAAAGTAAAGCAATGTTTCAAATCAGTCAGAAATACGTACACAAACAACCATCGATGATTAAAATTTGCTGTTGACCAGTGGAATTAAAAAAAAAAATTCTCACCTTAAAGTCAGTGTTGTTAACATGTTCAAAGACCAAAGCAGGTGTACGAGACTGAAAAAAAAGAATAATGCATTTATAACAACAGATTCGGAATAAAGGGTTGAACAAATTTAAACTGACATTGAAATGTAACAGTAAACAATTGGTGTGGATGAATAACATTTACTAATACAAGTTGGCTACATGTACGTTGTGATGCAGGGCAGAATGATTTATTAATAGTTTTTTTCTGTAATCGAAATCGTGATCCCAGGCAACACGATGACGTGATCACCAAAGCTTTGTGTTTTTGCAGCGCTCCTGACTAACCCAGAATTTGTTGTATCATCTGTCTCACACATAATGGCCAGCTCCCTCCTCTTCCACCAAGCTGACCAATCAGAAGCAAGAGAGAGAGAGAGAGAGAGAGAGAGAGAGAGAGAGAGAGAGAGAGAGAGAAATAGAGAGAAAGAGAGAGAGAAAGAGAGAGAGAGAGAGAGCTGTAAATTTGTTTTCTGTTTCTACAGTTATGGAGCTGCTTTATTTTGGTAATTTATGTTGTTATGCATGCGCCAAGAAAGTTCTCCGTGTTCATGTTTTAATCCCCAGCAGATTTGATGATTGTAACGGTCTCCGTACTGGCCTCCCTCAAAAGACCATCATACGGCTGCAGCTCATTCAGTATGCTGCAGCTTGGGTTCTGACCACAACAATGGGATGAGAACATATTAAACCAGTCCTAAAAGATTTACACTGGCTCCCAATTAGCAGTAGAATAGATTTTAAAATTCTGCAACTGGTCGACATATCACTGAATGGTGTGGGTCCTGAATACGTTAACGAAATGCTAATTGAATATAAACCCCTGTAGGGCTCTGAGATGTGGAGACTTGGGTCAATTAGTGGAGCCCAGAGTTTAAAGTAATCATGGTGAAGCTGCATTTAGCCATTATGCTGCACACAAATGGAATAAACTGAGAAGTTAAGTCTGCCCTGAGTGGACATACTTTGAAATCCAGGTTAAAAACTTTGTTTTTTTTCCCCATAACTTTGATTAATGTCCTCTATACAATTAAAGAAACATCTTTTAAACATGTTAGAAACCCACTTTTAATTCTTTACATTTAAATGTTTTTTAAAAGGTTTTCTGTTTAAATGTTGTCAACGTACATTCTAGTAATTTTTGGAGCTACTTTTGTTTTGTCTCCTTTGCTTCTTTCTAGATGTTAACTGTTGTGTTTGTAAATGCCTGTAGGTATTGTCTTTGCTTATGTGAAGCACATTCAGGTATCTTGTGTATGAAATGTGATGTGAATAAAACTTGCCTTGCCTAGACGACTAATCTTCGCAGCCCTTGTCTATACATACTCCCCATTGTAAAGATGGGTGAGGTAAGCAGTGGCTCCTTGCACGAGACAAAACTGCCCCCAAAACCTAGTGATTTCAAATAGTTTGTCCTAGGCAGATGTTAAGTGCACTGTAATTCTATATTCAATGTGTGTTTTGAGCAATGAATGGCAGAGGCTTGGAAACTTTGAAGATTGAAATTTGAAATGGTAAATAACTGCATCGTTCCTTTAAAAGAAATCTACAACTACTGTATTTTCCGGACTATAAGTCGCACCAGCCATAAAATGCATAATAAAGAAGAAAAAAAACATAGATAAGTCGCATTGGAATATAAATCAGATTTTTGATCTATTTCACTCTATTTGATAAAATCCAACACCAAGAAAAGACATGTCATCTTGAAAGGCAAATAAAAATAAAAATAGAGAACAACACGCTGAATAAGTGTACGATATGCTATCGTTACATGACGCATCAACAACGAACTTAGAACGTGCCTGGGATGTTCATGTAACATATTAAAGAGTTATTGAGTTTACGATAGCATCAAGAACACGCTAACAAGTTCACCAAACCATCAGTGTCACCCCAAATCACTAAAAATCTTCATCCTGTGTCACTTTTAAACAACTTCGGAGGTAGAAAATGCAGCGCTTCCTCTTCTACGTCGCTTACGTTAGTCATCTTCAGTTGTTTTTATCAGTTACCGCCAATGTGGAAAGTATCAACACAGGCCGAGAGCACCTTCTTGCGGTTTAATGTGAAAATAACGTGAAATGATGTGTTAATCATTTCACACATAAGTCACTCCATAGTATAAATTGAACCCACGGCCAAACCATAAAAAAAAAAAATTGTGACTTGTAATGCGGAAAATACGGTAATTCACTTAAAGCCAGAGCAAGACAAGAACAGAAGCAGTGCAAATGTAATTGATGATCTTTCACAAGTGACAGCATTACTATGCTAGTAAAAATGGTGACAAAGAAATACACCTCTAATTGATTTGACCATGACTGTGCAGTATGTCAATTACATATAATTGCATACTTACCACAGGGTCTTTCACGATGTCTATAAGGGAGATGATATTTGGTCCTCCTCGTAGATTCTCCAAAATCTTAATCTCACGTTTTATTTTCTTTTTCTTCACAGGCTGATGAGACAGAAATGTCGTTCATGTTTGTGGACTGAAAATATAGCTAAAATGATTGCAGCAACTAGGGCATCATCATTTTATGGATTTATTTACCTTGAGGATCTTGACTACAATCTTTTCATTATTGGTGATGTTGATGGCCTCAAAGACTTCACTGTATTTGCCACGCCCTAGCTTTCGCACAAGCTGAAAGTCATCTTGGTTACTGTGAATGCATTATTCAGGTTGGAAATTCTGGCACCAATCTGGTGAAAATGGCATGAAACAGGCAACAAGCATTTTACCCCCATTCCACGACATGGGATTCATAGTCCCAGTACTCCCTCGGTCGGTGAGTGTTGACCTCATTGTACACCCTGGCCCGGCTCGGCACAGGTCCCGACATGTCCGACAGCTTGGAAGAGTGGGTGGTGAGCTCTCTCTGCAGCAGAGGGCTCAGGAAGGGAGGGGTAGAAGGAAAGGTTCGGGGTGAGGGTTTTGATTCAAAGGGGGTGAGGGTATGGGGAGTTGGGGATGGGGGTGGGGGGGGGTTCTTTGAGGACAAGGGAGGGGCACCAGGGGCACGTGGTTGTTGCTTTAAAAAAATAGAAGAAAATGAATGAAATATGAGCAATTAAATCATTGTGAGCTACAATCCATATCAATATTAAGATTAAGATGTCCTTTATTGTCCCACAATGGGGAAATTTACAGTCTACAGCAGCAAAATTTGGGGGTGGAAAGAAGAAAAAAACAAAGTGTTTGCATGCACAAAATAAATGTTTCAGAAGAGCGCTGTACACAGTTCAATATATATATATGCGCGCACACACACACACACACACACACACACACACACACACACACAGTATATAAGCATATATGCAACTGGTATAAGGTGGCTGTGCTATTTACAATTGTTACTTAACATACCTTACTCTCACAAATAATATAAAGATGTATGTACAAATTTCAATTATGGATTAGCTTTTTGCTCACTCTCAATTCTAGGGGTGGAAGAAGAATTTGATGCATCGTGACACAGATGTTAACAATTCAGTATTGACCAATACATCTCAATATGTTCTTGTTAAATAATGTAAAGCTCCTTGCTGCCTGACAGTCAGTGTGGCGCAACGAATGAGTAAGCAATGGCTGTGGCATGCGTATCACACCATCCAACATAAAACTGGAATGTTAGCCCTTTGTTACTTCAGAGATCTGTGAATTGATTTGTGCATATGTGATGGTGCCTCATAGCAATACACAAGATGTTCACAAATCCTCTTTTCAATTTTAAGACTATTAGAAAGGCAGTTGATATCATAACTAGATTTATTTCAATGTAATGAGTGGTTGACAAAGACTTCCTCAATGTGGTGATGCACCATCTTTCAATGTGATTTTTACAAATCTAAATGAACATTGATTACAAAAAAAAAAAAATGGTTGTCTTTTCAACTGCCTTTGTAATGACTTCTATAGATTGTAAAGATACTTTATGGACACCCTGTGAAATGCACATCATGTCCTACTATAAGCTTTAAGACAGGGCTCCCCAACCTTTTTTGCCCCACGGACCGGTTTATGTCAGACAATATTTTCAGGGACCGGCATTTAAGGTGTGGCGGATAAATTTAAAAAATATATGGTATGAGCTGCATGCAAACCGTGGTGTTTTCGGAAGATAATAATAAACACGAGGAGTGTCTAATCTGATCGCTATGGTAATGTTGAATCAAAATACGATACAATGCAAATTCAAAGTGCATGAAAATGACCATTCACCACAATGCTAAATCAGTGCGAGCCCCGAGCTTGATTTTCTGCAACCAGGCAGTCCCATCTCGGTGTAATAGGAGAAAATGACACCTGAAGTGTGTGGTTTATGTCCAGTCTACTTCGTAATTTTGTTTTAGTCGCCGTTGCTGTAGAAAAACCCTGCTTCACACAGGTAGGGTGTCGGAAATAGCAACAGTGCTATTGTGGCGATCTCAGAGTATTCAGCCATAACTTTAATCCAGAACACCGGCAGAGTTGTTGTCTCGAACATACTTTTAAGGTCGCCGTCATTTGCGATCTCTAGCAGTTTTTTTACTCATTTTGCGAGTGCCTGCGTTTTGTTTTGAAGTAATCGGTCACGTGATGGAGAAGCGTGGCATGACGTGTGTCAAGAGTGACACAGACGGATGTAATGGAGAATCTGGTAATTTTTGAAAATAAAACATCTTTCGTATTCCGAAATCAATAAAACGGAATTAATATAAGTTCTTTCTGTGCAGCCCGGTACCAAATGACCCACGGACTGGCGGTTGGGGACCTCTGCTTTAAGACACATTGGAACACTGCGATTTGCAGGGGGGATAAGTGCAGAGTCAGACTGCAAATAGTGGAAATGCATTATTGACACTCTTTTATAATTGCCATGAAAAAATACTCAGCAGAAAAAAACATGAATAATTGAGGGATCAGGTGTGAATGAAATGAATAGCCGAGTGATGAGGTAAAAACTACACAAGCAAGTGGGAGATTCCACGATCTTATGACCGTTGAACTCTGAATATGCATGGGTCCACCTGTGTACACCATTGAAACGAGTGAGACACTTGGTGCTTTTCTTGGCATTGGTGCTACTTTTTGTATTTAGGTTAAAAATATCATGTACCCTCTGAAGTGGCTTCATGTACCCCGGGGGGGGGGGGGTACCCATAACCCCATTTGAGAACCACTGCACTATAGGACAGGGCATCAAAAACAGGAAATGCTTAACTCCCCTGTACATGCTCGAAAAAAATCCCACACTTAATGTGTATGAGTCTTGGGATGAAAATACAGGGTGTTCCAAAAGTCTTGGGCACATTTGAAGTCCCCATATCTCCTTGACTATGAATGGTAATAGGATAAAAGTCGTGCCATTTTAAAGCTAATTACATTAAGTTTTTCGTAAGGCTATTGATTTTTTTATTTCTTTTCAGACCCATGAATGGCGTTCAATCAACCAGAAAAGGCGTTTTGTGTGCTTGAATTTGCAAAAACTGAATCATGGACTGTTGTTCAACGTGCATTTCGCAGAAAATTCGGAAAGGAGACACCAGAGAGGAAGTCTATACTGTAGTGAGATGGCATGGTAAATTCATAATGGATGGGTGCTTATTACGGATAACAGAAGCTGTTGCAACCATTGACAATGCAATGCTAGGACGTGTTTTGACTATCGGCTTGATGTGTGTCGTGTGACCAATGGTGCTCACATTGAACATCTTTGATCATTCCATGTAAAAATTGAGATTACAAGCTTTCTGAATTTACCAGATGTGTTTTTATATCCTGAATAGTTTCCGAGTTATTCAATGTCAAAATATGCCCAAGACTTTTGGAACACCCTGTATTTTCGTATGCATATCGTGCCATCGAGTGTGACGAGAAATGTCATCTTTGACATTTTAATGCGCTGAGCATGTTGACTGGATCCAACTGAAATGATGTCAGAAAAGCATTGATCATGCTTTATAGCCAATATTGTGAACTTTTCAGCGCCTCAAATTCTGATCATTTGCTGTGACATCAAAAGCTGCCCTACATTGACTTGGATTATCTTCTCAAAATGTCATAAATTAGATAAGAGTCCAGGCCTGAAGACTTCTACAAACCTCTTTTTCATCGAAGCAGTACGGCCACCGAGTGACAAGAGGAAATACTGTAAAATAACGTATTTGTTGTTTTCTACCTAGCGTCTTAACCATACATATCTACCTCCAATTTGCTAAGATGTTTGTGAAAAGTTTTTGAAAGCTTTTTATTTCATCGCATGCTGTTGCTGTGACGATGCACTGTTTGCAAAGAAAAAATTATTCTGTTTTTGAGGGTCTGAACCTGAGTGAAAACCTTGCACATACGTCAGGCCTGGCCAAAACATTCATATTTTAGAGGGTTATTGTGTGTTTTCTTAAAAATGGCTCCGTAGCGCCCCCTAAAATGTTTTAACGAATCACCCCAGGTTGTACATTCCGCCTAGATGAGGGGTGTCCAAAGTCGGTCCTCAAGGGCCGCTGTCCTACCTGTTTTCCAGCTCTCTCAGGAGCAACACACCTGATTCAAATCATCAGGGTTGTTCTAATGCTGCTTCAGAGCTGGCTGATGAGCTGATCATCCGAATCAGGTGTGTTGCAGGCGGGAGAGCTGGAAAACAGGCACGACAGTGGCCCTCCAGGCCCGGAGCTGGACATGTCTGGCCAAGATCTACGAAAATAGGGAGACATATACAACAGCCTAAGACCTACAAAAAAAGTATTTTGGCGCCAGACCCAAAACCAGGGGTCACAAACAAAAAGTTTTTGAAATAGACAGTTACTTCTTGGCTAATGATTAGTGCAAATGGCTCTCAGTTTGATACAGTACATATGTTTGAAATAACAAATGCGCTCAAATTACCTTTGATCATATGTTATTATATGTTTGATTAATGATTAATGGTATTGACTTATGTGAAGACAATGCTCATGTTCATGATAACTCACAATAATTTTCTATAAATCTCTGCCTGTTTAAATTAAAAAAAAAAAAAAAAAAAACACTTGTAGAACATTCCTAGATGAAAAAAAAACTGTGTCCCATAGTTGGTGAGCTGTTTTTGGAACAGGCCACGGGCTACTCATGTGGTCCTTGAGGGCTACCTGGTGCCCACAGAAGTCAGCCATTTTGAATTCACTTTTGAATTTGGTGAGGTTTTGGCCTTGACAGAACTCATATTTTAATGAACTCCTCCAAGACAGTCTATCCAATCGTCTTCAAATTTTGTGTTTCATCTACAGATGTTCATGATGAAAAGTTGTTCAAAGCTTTTCATGTCGCTGCACGCTATTGTAATGGAGATGCGTTGTTTGACAAGTAAAAAAATGTCACGAAGCATACTCAATAGTACGTTTGACCTAGATCAACTAAAATTGAGAGGCCTTTCTAACAACCCAAGACTTTGTAGCTCTATGCTACACCAAACAGGAAGTCCAACATTTTAAATTTGCCTTCAAATTTTTCCCCATTTTTGACCTTATATTTTTTTGACCAATTACAGATGTCCGATTTGAACAAAATACTCCTAGATTTGATTCGATTGCCTTGAAGAGTTTGTGTGTCTCATCTAAAGATGTTAAATCATTATTTTCCGATATGCCAGTAACCCCAATGTGCCACAACCCCAACGTGACCAGGGTTGCTAGGGTCCTGTATAGCGGCTTGCAGATCTAGTACATTTTATATTTGTGTAACAGTAAATGTAGATAAGCACATGCTTGGTATTAACACAGAATACAGACAGGTCAAGTTTTTGTACTGTTATAACTGTTAATAATGTTCGTAAAGGCTTTATGATACTAATAGTTTGCACTTAGAAACAAACAAAAAAAGTCAAACTATTGCACATTTCAACAGGAAATTGGGGTTTAAAATACGACCACTACTGAATGGGTTCTGATCTACTCCACTACTCAATCAGGATACGACTAACTACTGCAGATTCATATGCAGTTAAGCATAATCACTCATGGTCCACCAGCTCATGCTGCTTCAAATGGGTATTGTTGTTTGTTTATTTTATTTACTCACTAATAACAATTGGTTAACACAAACAAAACAAAGGTGAACAGAGTCCAACTGAAGTAATTAATGAAGAGATTTCTCATGTCATTCAAATGTCTTCTCTCGACCTATCAAATCATAGGAAACCAAGTCTACCGTTGGCGGCACTGTGTCGTAATCAACAACATCCAGTTACACTGCTTGACTCGAGATAAACATGGCACGTATTCGTCGGAATTAAGAAACATTACTACGGAACCAATTCCTTTTACAGCTTCTCAAAAACGACAAAAGTACGAACCCAAAATAACCCATAATATGCTGTCTGTCCAGCATTAGTCATCAGCCAATACCCGCTGAGTATATCATGCAGTCAGTCAAACAATCAGAACAGCTAAATATATATAATAAGAAAATCAGGCGTATCACTTACTCGGTTTGTGTTTAGTTTTAGTCGTTAGATGTCTGCTGTTTGGTGAGGCACACGCAATTAAATGGATTGAAACTCACATTTGAATACAAGTTGGTTTTCAAATAATGTTACACATGCATGTTGACCATTTGTTTTGAGTAGTGCAGGATAAGAAAACACATTGGCCTGACAGATGGTTGGCGTAGTAGACTGGGTTTTGACTGCTAAGAGGATGTTGGGCGGACCCTTGACGATAACGTCCAATCCTAAGCAAATGGCAAAGCTCATTTGTTTTATCGTCCATTCTTGAATGGTTTATATCATCAGCAGAGTCACTGTGTATATTTACCCCCGTGATCAATGAGACGAACGAAACGCTTCCCCAGAAAATCGGGTGTCAGTCCCAACGGCCAAATTTCGAACCGTCGCCGGTACGCCTGTTCTGATATGAGATTTCTGCTGTATCAGAGACAATATGGCGGACCACGACCCCTACGTCACCAACTACCGAGACGGAATCCGCAGAGGGACAAGAGCCTCGAATTGCCAGCAAAATGCTTGCCATATAAACCGTTTCGTTGACGCTGTATTAGCCACAAAAGTGGTGTAACTATCCATTTTGTAAAATATATTGACAATTTTTACGTGTGTAGTGTCAAAAGAATTGCGACGCTGGAGGGGCGTCGCCTTAGACCAAACGTTCCGTGAAAACATGAAGTTTACCGGAAGTCCGTCGCACAACACAATCCTGCCACGAACACACCCCTCAAGTCTAAGTTCCATGAAGGTAATTATGTCACCAAGCACCACACTTAAGTAGTCCAATAGAGAAAAAAATCTCTGTGTCCTTTCATCCTTATTCTTCCGTTTATCCAGGGGTCAGTTTGCATAGGCAGCAGCCATAGCAGCGAATGCGAGACTTCTCTCTGCACATTAATTTATGACAGCGGGATCCCCAGAAGCTCCCAGGCCTGCCGGTAGGCATATACCCTCTTGTATATTTCCCCAGGGTCTTCTTTCAACGAGGTGTGCCCAAAACACCAGGGAATCATCCAGGTGGCACCTAACCCAATGCTAACCTCATTTTGGCAACTCTCCGAGCCCATACCTGTCAACTCATACAGTTTAGCCATAGTTCATACGGATTTTGTGGTGAATCTTACGTATATGGCCGTGTCGCACAAATCATACGGATTCTGAAAATTTCCGGGTTTTTTTTCCCCCCTAACAGGTAGTTCCGTTTGCTTTTGCCCAGAATGGTGCTAGTCTACTCGAATGCTTTCATTTCCGGTAACTTTCCAGGATTGCCACTAAGTAGAATGATGATTATACATTAACCAGACATTGTATTATGGAGATCTACAATAAATATCATTGAAAATTTCGTGGGTTTTTTTTTCTGCCGTTATTTTGACATATAAAATGCTTTGGTATGTTATAAGGATTTTTTGCTCTTTATAAGGATTTTTTTGGTAGTTTATACAGGTTGGCGCTCCGAAAAGTTGACAAGTATGTGGACGGGAAGAGTGCTTTTGT
>NW_017807099.1:27553-33453 GCF_001891065.2 Hippocampus comes | reverse complement strand
CATACCTGTCAACTCATACAGTTTAGCCATAGTTCATACGGATTTTGTGGTGAATCTTACGTATATGGCCGTGTCGCACAAATCATACGGATTCTGAAAATTTCCGGGTTTTTTTTCCCCCCTAACAGGTAGTTCCGTTTGCTTTTGCCCAGAATGGTGCTAGTCTACTCGAATGCTTTCATTTCCGGTAACTTTCCAGGATTGCCACTAAGTAGAATGATGATTATACATTAACCAGACATTGTATTATGGAGATCTACAATAAATATCATTGAAAATTTCGTGGGTTTTTTTTTCTGCCGTTATTTTGACATATAAAATGCTTTGGTATGTTATAAGGATTTTTTGCTCTTTATAAGGATTTTTTTGGTAGTTTATACAGGTTGGCGCTCCGAAAAGTTGACAGGTATGCGAGCCCCTCCCAGATGACTGAGCATGTTACCCCTCCTCTAAGGGAGAGTCCAGACACCCTGCTGCAGAACCGCTCGTATCTGTGAACTTATTCTTTCTGGTACCACCCACAGCCTGTAACTGTAGGTGAGGGTAGGAAAAATGTTAACGGGTAAATCATGACCTTTGCCTTTTGACTCAGTTCCTTTTTCTCCCTGACAGACAGCTGCATAGGCTGCAACACTGCAAATACTGCACCCATCTGCCTGTCGGTCTCCTGCTCTATTCTACTTTCATTCTTCAACAAGAGCCCAGATTACTTGAAATCCTCCATTTGGGACAGGATCTCTTTCTCAACACAGAGAGGGCACTTCACCCTTTTCCGACTCATGACCAGTGTCTTTTAACGGAAAGTGGTGATTCTGGCTCCAAATTGCTCTAGCAAAAGCAAAGGCCATCTTGATATAGTTGAATCCAAACTCTGAAACCCGTTGTACAGGACTGAACAGCCCATATCAAAAGGTTCAGTACTCTAGTCTCCTATATAATCACCTCCCCCACCCATCCACAAAGCACACATTTGTTGGGGCAACTTCAGAGTACAATAGTGTCCAAACCCTGTCCGAAGAAGTGGTTCCAGTGCCCAGATGTCTATTTAGGTGAGCTCAAGTACTGTATGTCTTCTCATAACCCCTCAACTTCAAACACCAGCTCAGGCGACTTCTCTGCCTTAAAACCACCTTCTATTAGACTGTCTTCCTCCAGCACCCTGCTAGCAGTACATTCAAATTCCTCGACCTCCCACAGGTGGCTCCAGAGGCAGGGACCGGCGACCACGCAAGTAAAAACTTGGCCTATATGTTTATGATCATAGGGGGTTGTGAACCATGCGCGTATGATTCTTCACCTAGGAGCTGTTTGTCCCATATCAGGGGCAGGAAGCCCCTCACACCTGAGCCGACCATGCTAAAGTGACTGCACAACAAAGGGCTTGTATTTATTGGACTATTTGAATTGTTCTTTTTTTGTTGTTGGTTCATTACCAATTATTCTAAATTTGTCACGGTTAAAACTAAAAAGCATTTGCAATGCATATTGAATTATTTTGACCACAACTGTATATGTTACCGTATATACAAGGCGTGTTTGTATGACAGGAACATTTTTGAAACCTTGAATATGTAGTTGTTAATGACATTGTATTCCAAGGCAAATATTACCTGTTTTAATTGCGTATTTTGATGATGACCTCACTTATGTCATTGTTCTATTATCTCTTCCCTATCCTAAACAAATTAAATATTGGATTTATTTTGAAAGAAGACCAAAGGCAAGATTATGGACGGAAAAACAATGAAGTGGCAGGTTAATCCAATCACACAAATAGTATGTCCATTAATATTTGGTATTTCTGCTCGTGTTCTCAGCATTCACGTGTAATTTCTGAAGGAATTGCAAAAGTGTTTAACGTCGTCAAAGAGCTTCACAAGCTTTGTCTTAACACCACCCACCCATCCTTTTTCCATATTGCTTATCCGATTCAGGGTCACGGCAGCGGCGGTAACTTAGCCAACAGGTGGACTAAACCCTTGCCAGTTGATGTTTACACTGGCTTGACCTGTAGGCCGGATATCAAAGTACTGTACTGCACCACGCACAACCAGTCGAGGCAGAGTAGATTTTGGACGATTTTACTACATACCTTATTCTACCAGAAGAGGGCGCTACAATAATTCGGTGAGATATTGAAGAGCTCATTATTCAGAAACCCCTATAGACTCTGCTGTAAAATAACACCAAAGTTTGCCAAATGTAATCTCTTCTTCAGCTACTGAATCAGTTCATCGTATCAGATAAAGTTCAAGATTAAGATTGCAAATAACTATATACCGGAATAGTTTGAAACTCGTTCTTATTAATGATGCTCCTCATTTCCAGATGTTGTGTAGTGTTTTACACTGTGGGCTGTTTGTTTTTATCATTTTGTAATATCCATCCATTATCTGAACCGCTTTTTTTCTCATGAGGGTTGCGGGTGTACATGGAGCCTACTCCAGCTGTCATCGGGCAGCAGGCGAGGTTTACCCTGAACCAGTTGCAGTCTACTTGCAGGGCACACACTGACAAAGAACCACACACACACACACACACACACACACACACACACACACACACACAACGCAAACTCCACGCAGGAAGGCGGTAGACCGGAATCAAACCTCTGTACTGTGAAGCACAGTGCTAACCATCAGTCACCGTATTGCCCGATTTTGTAACACTGCATTTGATATCTGTCAATTGAGTTGTCTTTTATGTTAAAGCCGTGCTGCTTTGCAGCCAGGTCAACTCTCTTTCGATCTCGCCGAGGACTTTTATTTGGTGAAATAAATGATACAGTACAGTACTTAAATATTTTGTTCCAGCTATTTATGAAATTATATTTAGAATTCCAATTCTCTGCAACTCATGTTTGGCAAGTAGGGATAACGTCTCAGTCCAGTGCTGGTGTAGTCCATACAGCAGTTGCAAGCTTTGCCTCTCTGCTGCTCTCATCAGTGTGATTTCTGAACAATGTACCTACAGTGAAAGAACAAGTTCAAACATGTTGGTTGGATAAGGCATCCTTCAAGCCCGAGACAGGTCCGAGTCTACTCTTTGCATGCTGTAGCATTCTGACATCCCTCGTTGCATGCCTGCATCACCTCCCCCACCCATCCACAAAGCACACATTTGTTGGGGCAACTTCAGAGTACAATAGTGTCCAAACCCTGTCCGAAGAAGTGGTTCCAGTGCCCAGATGTCTATTTAGGTGAGCTCAAGTACTGTATGTCTTCTCATAACCCCTCAACTTCAAACACCAGCTCAGGCGACTTCTCTGCCTTAAAACCACCTTCTATTAGACTGTCTTCCTCCAGCACCCTGCTAGCAGTACATTCAAATTCCTCGACCTCCCACAGGTGGCTCCAGAGGCAGGGACCGGCGACCACGCAAGTAAAAACTTGGCCTATATGTTTATGATCATAGGGGGTTGTGAACCATGCGCGTATGATTCTTCACCTAGGAGCTGTTTGTCCCATATCAGGGGCAGGAAGCCCCTCACACCTGAGCCGACCATGCTAAAGTGACTGCACAACAAAGGGCTTGTATTTATTGGACTATTTGAATTGTTCTTTTTTTGTTGTTGGTTCATTACCAATTATTCTAAATTTGTCACGGTTAAAACTAAAAAGCATTTGCAATGCATATTGAATTATTTTGACCACAACTGTATATGTTACCGTATATACAAGGCGTGTTTGTATGACAGGAACATTTTTGAAACCTTGAATATGTAGTTGTTAATGACATTGTATTCCAAGGCAAATATTACCTGTTTTAATTGCGTATTTTGATGATGACCTCACTTATGTCATTGTTCTATTATCTCTTCCCTATCCTAAACAAATTAAATATTGGATTTATTTTGAAAGAAGACCAAAGGCAAGATTATGGACGGAAAAACAATGAAGTGGCAGGTTAATCCAATCACACAAATAGTATGTCCATTAATATTTGGTATTTCTGCTCGTGTTCTCAGCATTCACGTGTAATTTCTGAAGGAATTGCAAAAGTGTTTAACGTCGTCAAAGAGCTTCACAAGCTTTGTCTTAACACCACCCACCCATCCTTTTTCCATATTGCTTATCCGATTCAGGGTCACGGCAGCGGCGGTAACTTAGCCAACAGGTGGACTAAACCCTTGCCAGTTGATGTTTACACTGGCTTGACCTGTAGGCCGGATATCAAAGTACTGTACTGCACCACGCACAACCAGTCGAGGCAGAGTAGATTTTGGACGATTTTACTACATACCTTATTCTACCAGAAGAGGGCGCTACAATAATTCGGTGAGATATTGAAGAGCTCATTATTCAGAAACCCCTATAGACTCTGCTGTAAAATAACACCAAAGTTTGCCAAATGTAATCTCTTCTTCAGCTACTGAATCAGTTCATCGTATCAGATAAAGTTCAAGATTAAGATTGCAAATAACTATATACCGGAATAGTTTGAAACTCGTTCTTATTAATGATGCTCCTCATTTCCAGATGTTGTGTAGTGTTTTACACTGTGGGCTGTTTGTTTTTATAATTTTGTAATATCCATCCATTATCTGAACCGCTTTTTTTCTCATGAGGGTTGCGGGTGTACATGGAGCCTACTCCAGCTGTCATCGGGCAGCAGGCGAGGTTTACCCTGAACCAGTTGCAGTCTACTTGCAGGGCACACACTGACAAAGAACCACACACACACACACACACACACACACACACACACACACACACACACACACACACACACACACACGCAAACTCCACGCAGGAAGGCGGTAGACCGGAATCAAACCTCTGTACTGTGAAGCACAGTGCTAACCATCAGTCACCGTATTGCCCGATTTTGTAACACTGCATTTGATATCTGTCAATTGAGTTGTCTTTTATGTTAAAGCCGTGCTGCTTTGCAGCCAGGTCAACTCTCTTTCGATCTCGCCGAGGACTTTTATTTGGTGAAATAAATGATACAGTACAGTACTTAAATATTTTGTTCCAGCTATTTATGAAATTATATTTAGAATTCCAATTCTCTGCAACTCATGTTTGGCAAGTAGGGATAACGTCTCAGTCCAGTGCTGGTGTAGTCCATACAGCAGTTGCAAGCTTTGCCTCTCTGCTGCTCTCATCAGTGTGATTTCTGAACAATGTACCTACAGTGAAAGAACAAGTTCAAACATGTTGGTTGGAGAAGGCATCCTTCAAGCCCGAGACAGGTCCGAGTCTACTCTTTGCATGCTGTAGCATTCTGACATCCCTCGTTGCATGCCTGCATGTGTGGGGTCAAGGCCAGAAATACTGTGACATCATCAGTCACAATCTGAATGTAAACAAAATATTTGATGTTGTTTTTACTTACTTATTATTAGAAATCATTTAAATGAATCTAGATGACAATGTATGCATGTGAGGATTTCAATCAATCAGTTTTAGATGAAGAATAAAGGTAAAATGTCACATTGGCTGGAGCAGGCTTGTTCAGATGTCTCTGGTTGACGGCTGTCGGACACATCATGAAACACACACAAAAAAAAAAAAAAAAAACCACCAACCACATCAACAACTTTACTGAGCAATCAAGTTTGTGCCACTTACCAGAAGTTAGTGCTGATCCAATGCAAACTTGTGCAGCCACAGAACAATGCAGCTCTGCTTACCTTTTAGTGAATTAGTTAGTTAGTTAGTTAATTGTTTATTGAACATACAATACAATAACAATTGACAAAAGGCAAGCAAAGTTACAAAAGGAAAAATAAAAAATAAAAAGTAAGTAAGACAAACATCATCACCGTTATATGCTCAAAGGAGTAGGAAGAAGTATACAACTTATCTAGTCCTACCCCTTGTTGTGTAATAATATAAATAGATCATTTTTCAATGCAAAAGAAAAGGAAGAGATCTACATCTCATCAAGTACTT
>NW_017807099.1:21754-25014 GCF_001891065.2 Hippocampus comes | reverse complement strand
TGTTTTTACAATATTTAATATTTCATTATGATTCACAGGAGTAAGAAACATTGTGGAAGAATTTTTTTTCTATATATTTATCTATTTCAAAAGAATTTATTGGATCAGGAATTTGTTTTGCTAAGTTACTACCGATATTCACAAAATACTCATTAAATTCCTTTGCTATTTCTGCAGTTTCCTCAATAATGGTATTTTTATCTTTCATAAAATACTCCGGATAATTTACTTTTTTAGAGCTATTTCTCATTACATGATTTAAAATTTTCCATATTTCTTGAGTGTTGCTTTTATTTTGCTCTAATAGTGCATGAAAGTGGTCTCTCTTGCTGGTTCTTATAATATTTACTAATTTGTTTTTATAAGTCCTGTATTTTGTTTCAGCTTCTTTGGTTCTGGATTTTAGAAACGACTTGGACAGATTGTTTTTCTTTTTACATGCATTTTCTATTCCTTTTGTTATCCATGGCCTGCTTTGGTCTTTGTACTTTCTAGAGACCTTAATTACTGGGAAATGCTTGTCATATAAGGAGGTTATGGTTGACTGAAATGCGTCAAACGCAGTATTTGGATCTTCATTTGTATAGACCTCAGACCAATTTTGTTTGTCTAGGTCGAGCTTGAAAGCTGCTATGGAGTGTTGGGTTCTGTGTCTTATTTCTGATATGTGGTTTGTTGATTTTGTTTTTCTTTCAAAGTAATTATAAAAGACTGCAAAGACCGGTAGATGGTCACTTATATCAGTTGTGAGAAGTCCACTTTCCTTTTTATGATCAATCTTGTTGATAAATATATTATCTATTAATGTGGCTGTTTCAGCTGTTATTCTGCTGGGTCTCAGTATGACTGGGAAAAGACTGTTGCTGTACATTGTATTGATGAAATCTGTTCTTTTTTTGTGTCCATTTGGGTTTAATAGATCGATGTTAAAGTCGCCACATATTATTAGTGTTTTCTTGTTATTAGAACAACTTAGCATATCTGTCAGTTTTTTATTAAATGTGTCAAGACAGGATCCTGGTGTCCTATAGATGCAACTTATAATGACGTTTGATGCATTTTTAATATGTATTTCAAGAGTTAGACATTCCATTAGATTCTCTGTTGTGTTTGTCAAGCGATGAATTTTGCTGCATTTCAGTGTTTTATCTACATATATTGCGACTCCCCCTCCTTTTTTGTCTTCCCTCTTAGTTGCATACATTTCATATCCATCAATTTTCATTTCACTTGTTTTTTCATCATCAAGCCAAGTTTCTGATATGGCAATTATTGTAAATTTCTTAAGTGTCGTCAAATATTCTTTAATTTTGGTGAAATTTTTATAAAGACTTCTACTGTTTAGGTGTATCACTGAAAGTGTATTTTTCAGTTCTATATTTGTGTTGAATTGTTCGTCCGGATAGTACTCGGAGTTTATGATACTGTGATTATGATTGAAGTAATTATTGTCTGGGTCCAAGTTGTTTTCTGGGTCGAATGTCTTGTGTTCAGCATAATCAAAGATTTTAAAGTCCATGTTTATGTTGTGTGTTTCTGATATCAATTAAGTCATGGATTTTTGTCTGGTGGTAATCAGCTTTGATTGTGTATTTCAGATAGTGTAGGCTTATAGACAGACACCGACTATTGCTTGTTATAGATACTGCTCCACATCGAGTCTTGTTGTGAAGTCATGGGTTGGAAAAATTTCGGTGTGAAGGCGATCATTATATATTAATATATTAGCCACACAGTTACATAATATATTCAATATTCAAGTTATGTAGAATACATATGAACATGAATACAAACTAAAAAAAAAACCCACAAATTAATCCCTTCATATAAGCGTGTTTGCTTGTTATAGATACTGCTCCACATCGAGTCTTGTTGTGAAGTCATGGGTTGGAAAAATTTCGGTGTGAAGGCGATCATTATATATTAATATATTAGCCACACAGTTACATAATATATTCAATATTCAAGTTATGTAGAATACATATGAACATGAATACAAACTAAAAAAAAAACCCACAAATTAATCCCTTCATATAAGCGTGTTTGGCCTGTTTTTATATCCATCCATCCATCCATTTTCGGCGGATCGCGGGGCGTTCCCATGCCAGCTGGGTGACATAGTCTCTCCAGCGTGTCCTGGGTCGTCCTCGGGGTCTCCTGCCAGTGGGACATGCCCGGAACACCTCACCAGGGAGGCGTCCAGGAGGCATCCTAATTAGATGCCCGAGCCACCTCATCTGGCTCCTCTCGATGTGGAGGAGAAGCGGCTCTACTCTGAGCCCCTCCCGGATAACCGAGCTTCTCACCTTATCTCTAAGGGAGAGCCCGGATACCCTGCGGAGAAAACTCATTTCGGCCGCTTTTATCCGGGATCTCGTTCTTTCGGTCACGACCCATAGCTCGTGGCCATAGATGAGGGTTGGGACGTAGATCGACCGGTAAATTGAGAGCTTTGCCCTTTCGCTCCGCCCCTTCTTCGCCCCGACAGACCGATACAACGTCTGCATCACAGCAGACGCTGCACCGATCCGCCTGTCGATCTCTCGCTCCCTCCTGCCCTCACTCGTGAACAAGACCCCAAGATACTTAAACTCCTCCACTTGGGGCAAGATCTCCTCCCCGACCCGGAGAGGGCACTCCACCCTTTTCCGACTGAGGACCATGGTTTCAGATTTGGAGGTGCTGATCCTCATCCCAACCGCTTCACACTCGGCTGCGAAACGCTCCAGTGAGAGTTGGAGAGCCCTGCTTGAAGGAGCCAACAGTACCACATCATCCGCAAAAAGCAGAGATGCAATACTGAGGCCCCCAAAACGGACCCCCTCAACGCTTCGGCTGTGCCTAGAAATTCTGTCCATAAAGGTGATGAACAGAATCGGCGACAAAGGACAGCCTTGGCGGAGTCCAACCCTCACTGGAAACGATTCCGACTTATTGCCGGCAATGCGAACCAAACTCTGACATCGGCAGTATAGGGACCGAACAGCCCGTATCAGGGGGCTCGGTACCCCATACTCCCGAAGCACCCCCCACAGAACTCCCCGAGGGACACGGTCAAATGCCTTCTCCAAGTCCACAAAACACATGTAGACTGGTTGGGCAAGTTCCCACGTACCCTCGAGGACCCTGCTAAGGGTGTAGAGCTGGTCCACAGTTCCACGGCCAGGACGAAAACCACACTGCTCCTCTTCAATCTGAGGCTCGACTTCCCGACGGACCCTCCTCTCCAGCACCCCTGAATAGACCTTACCAGGGAGGCT
>NW_017807099.1:12808-19202 GCF_001891065.2 Hippocampus comes | reverse complement strand
AAGTAAAGCATTCGAGGAAACGTTCGTTTATTTGAATGTCCGTCGAGCCATAAGAAATTTACTCTGATGAGCTAATCAGATGCTACGGATCTAGCTTCAGGATCTACACACATAGACAGTGAGGTCCCTCTTGGCCAATCGGAGGCAAGGATGATGCTCGGTAAGCCAATGGCAGAGCAGCTATGAGTATGTTGAGTCCAGGAAACTCGCAGCTGTGACCGAAATAAACATCGTTCACTATGTAAACCAGTGTGGTGGTTGCTGTTGCCTTTTTTCGAACGAAGCAGTGGAGGTCGTTGTTGGATAAGACTTCGTTGTAGTGAATGTCTTCGTGAGGCTGGAGCAGAGAAAATGATTTCGTATAATGCAACAGGGGGGTTTTCGTCGTATGGGGGGCAGGAGAATGGGAAGTGTGTTAATGCATGAAGTTCTTTTCACATAAAGGGGTATTTTCGCCCATGTAGGTTTCGTTCTAGAGGAGTTTTGTATACCGTTTCACATTTATCCATCCATCCATTTTCTGATTCGCTTATCCTCACAAGCATCGCGCTGCGTGCTGGAGCCTATCCCAGATGCCTTCGGGCAGTAGCCGGGTTTCACCCTGAAGTAGTTGCCAGCCAATCGCAGGGCACATATTGAGGAACAATCATCAGTGCTCACACTCACACCAAGGGACAATTTAGATCATTCCATTAACCTGCCATCCAAGTTTTTGGAATGTGGAGGAAACCGGATTACCCAGAGAAAACCCACACAGGCACGGGGAGACATGTAAACCCCACACAGAAAGGCCAGAGCGGAAATCAAACCCACAACCTCTGCACTGTGAGGCAAATGTGCAAACCAGTCGCCTCCTGTGCCACATTTAGTCATTTACAATTCCCTGTTTTGTGACAAAGAGAAATGCATTTTTTACAGCCAGTCCTCAGCCATCTAGGTCCCCATTGATGTCAAAGCTGGCACTGACCCAGGATCCAAGGCCCCACGGGGAGGGTTTCGCCCGGGTTGAGCCTTTCGGATGTTTCCTTTCTGTTCTTCTATGACATCTTCCTGCTTCAGGATACCTCTGGGAGCCTTTAAGCAATATTCCACCTGGCCTGAAGAGCTGCAAGATAATTCTGAACGGCAGTTTCAAATTAGACCAAAGCACAGATGAAAGACAGGTTTTGGTGCTTTTTGAAAACATGCGTTTTGTACCCCTTGACCGTTTCCTACAAAATGATTCAAACCTTAGATTCCAGGGCCAAGTCTTAATGCACTGCGTGAGTGAGATGCAGAACAAAAATGGCATTAGTATGACATTAACAACCATTCACACATGATTCAAACCTATGGATAACTGAAATACCCAATTAAAAAAAAAACATGTTTTTGGAATGAAAGAGGAAGTCTGAGTATCAGTGTTTCATCATACTGTTTGATTTTTCATTACAGTAAGTTTTTATTTCGCTTTGGCTGATGTTTTTTAAATTCAATTAGTTTAAATTCATTTTTAGGGCGAATGTGGATGAAAATGAACAACATTTTCACGATAGAGTTAGTTTTTATGAACGTAAAAATGTAGTTTTTTTAAATAGCACTTTTGTTGTTCATTTTATTTCATTAACCAAGAGTTGTTTTCAATTGAGGTATTTCATGTGTTTTCATTAACTAAAATAACCTTACTGAGTACCAATAGAAAACTTACAGAATCATGGGAGAATATGCAAACTCAACAGATGGTGGCCTGTGCTGAGATTCAACCTTGGGACCTCAAACCTGTGACGGAGACGTGCTTACTACTAAACCACAGAGCTTCCTCATTATGATTTTTAACATTATTACATGATCTCGATTCTTAAGGATTCGCTCACTTTTTTGCCTGATTTGCTCCAATGCCTTAACAGCAGCTGTGTTTGTCGGGACAGGGTGCTAGGTGATATTAGCTGTGACTGATCAACACCACATGTGTATCCTCTCATGGGGGATTTAGTAGAACACAGCCATGCATAAGATCAGCCCTCATGTTTCTGGACAATATCTTCCAAACTCTCATTTGAGGATTTTCTACTGTGGTCTTCATAAATTTAGAAAAATTGTTGTTTCTGTCAAGAATGCCTAGACTGTTGAATGGGTATTTCCTTTTTGAGGTTGAGCTTGTTGGCATATGTCCAGCACAGTCGTACTGTCCCATGAGTAATCATCAGCCATTACAATAGATCTAACAAAGCTAATTTGTGTCTTTCCTGTTTTGCCTTTATACGTTTCCCAGAGCTGAGACTGATTCATACCTTCCTAATTGGCGCTCACTATGAACTACCACTCCAAAAACCAGGTAAGATACTGCTGAAATGCAGGGATTCCACAGTGATCCCGCTGAGAAAGAGATTAATGGCATCCTCTGTTGTGACTCTTTGGCATTACAGTACTCAGATCGAGAAGGTTACTCTCAGTGGAATTCCCCGTGCAGGTTCCCAGGTCACAAGACAATAATACAGAAACGTTTGAATGAGTGTGTGTGTGTGTGTGTGTGTGTGTGTGTGTGTGTGTGTGTGTGTGTGTATGTGTATATATATATATATATATATAGAGAGAGAGAGAGAGAGAGAGAGAGAGAGAGAGAGAGAGAGAGAGAGAGAGAGAGAGAGAGAGAGAGAGAGAGAGAGAGAGAGAGAGAGAGAGAGAGAGAGAGAGAGAGAGAGAGAGAGAGAGAGAGAGAGAGAGAGAGAGAGAGAGAGAGAGAGAGAGGTGTGTGTTTGTGTGTGTGTGTGTGTGTGTGTGTGTGTGTGTGTTTGTATACTGTATATACAAACACGATCAATATGCACAAACACAATCAATGTGCACATGGTGTCTGACATTGTAATTGATACCTTTTTTCCACACAATTCCACTTTCCCTCGGACAATGCAAAGCACACATTTCCCAAAACATAAAGTGATTTTTTTCATTTAATATTAAATAGTAAAAAAATATTTATTGCATCTACACAACTGAACACGGGTTTAAAAATAAATTACTGGATTTTACAGCCCTGCAATGTAACTGACACATAACACATATTTGTGTAAAATTAATATTCAATGCCATACATATGTAAAAATAGTTTTAATTCTTTCGGAGACATGTAAAAGTCAAACATAATAACTTTCTCCGGCTCCCACTCACCTGCTTAACCTGAGGCTCGGCATATGTAGCATATGTGTGAATCAAATATAACAAAACAAAGACAGCTCCCCGATTACAATATGAAATGTGAACACTATTGCTCCTTTCCCATGCAGGATTTAATTGTTGTTCAGCATGCACTATTAATTGAACTCCATTTGGTGAACACATTCAACTAAGAAACAAAAAACTCTCATCAGGCGTCAGTCAAGCTGATCAACCAACAATCAGACTCTGCTAAACTGGTAAAAGTGATTGATCTGAAGCAAGTTAATGTGTCTAAGAACGTTCTACAAACATCATGAAGGAATTGCAATATTTTCAACTATTAATCCTTTTTATTTTATATTCCAGGAATGATTGAATTGTTAGGATTCCTTAGTGGTGAAGCGCACAATGCTATAGTCCTTCCTGTGTACAAGAGCATTGTTATGAAATGTACCATGTTTGATTATGAACATGAACTGATCACCAAAATATCTCGAGGCTTTATTCTTAACTTTTCTCAAGTTAACATTATCCACTTTTAGTACTATAAAGCATTAGTAGTGCCACACTCTTGAGCCACAACTCATCTCGGATAAAAAATACACAGAGAAAGAGTCTTTGGTTGTGCTGTGCATGGCTGTCCTCAAAACAGCAGGACATTTTCAGTCCCAAATAAGGAAGAGTTTTATCGAGAAGGTATTTTTCTCACCGCCCCTCTGTGCATTTTCACATAATATCGTCTGTCTTTAACCTGTAAAACAAAGAAGGAAATGGCTGTCAGTCAGATAATTTCACAGCTGCAATGTTCAGACCATTTCAATGTAGCCTACTGTAGGCCTATATTTCTGCTATCCAAAGAAAACAATGGCAGGTTCAATGCAAAGACAGAGGTCTGGAGTGAAAAGAAAATGTTTCCTTTAAAGACATTTTTAATAGTTTGATGGACAATGCTTGTTATATCTTATATTCTAGATCCACGTTCAGGGAATTAACGTAAACTGTATTAATTGAAAATGCTACATTTTCCTTAATTGTTCCTTGTGTATCAGCACATTGGTAGGTTTACACATGGCATGATTAATGACATATACAAAGCCATTGTAACAACGCCAAAATTTATTTGTACTGTACCTATTTTGTACTCTACGGAATTGGAAATGGTGTTGACATTCTGGTTTTGCTCCTCCGGCTATTTGATGTCATTCTCAAAAGTAGATTCGACTCTGACACGGATATTAAATATAGCCTGAGGGTTTTGTGTGTGTGTGTGTGTGTGTGTGTGTGTGTGTGTGTGTGTGTGTGTGTGTGTGTGTGTGTGTGTGTTGTGCGGATTGGAGTGCGAATGCAAATTTCAATTATTACCCCTTTTCGCTGTTTGCTGAGGCAGAATGTGCAGATGCTCCGGGGCTGCCCGGGGTCTCCTCTGCCCCTCACCTCCTTGTACGCGGCGCTGAGACACGGCGCGCCGTCCTCCCTCTCATCGCCCACCACCAGCACATTGGCCAGGTGCGAAATATAGCTGGACGCCAGACGCAGCGTTTCGATTTTGGAAAGTTTTCGGTCCATCGGTTCCGTGGGAATGAGCGTCCGTAACGCGCTGAAAGCCGTGTTGACGTTCTGAGTCCGGTGTCTCTCTCTGGCGTTGGCGGCGTTTCGCTGCTGGACCACGACCCCACTGGTGCCGGGCACTGCGCAGCAGCTGTAACCCTGGTCCGTGCTGCCTTCGCTCTCGCTGCGGTTCCCTTCTTCCTCGTCCGACGTCAGGGTTAAGTCAACGGAGAAAGCGAAGCGATGAGCCGACACCGGCCTGAGCACTGTGAAAGCCATAGCGCCGAGAAGAGGAAGACCGCTCTCTTTCTTTCCAGTTCAACAGCTGCATATAGACAGGAGCAAAGTAGGCTTAGCCAGCTAAATGTTTGGTCAGCCGCGCCTGTTTTCACGTTTCAAGAAGATGGTGTCTGAGGGTCTTCGAGGGCGGGGTGGGAGCTCTGCAGAGTCACCCCTTTTTTTCCTCCTCAAGTAAAAGACTGCATGCTGTAATAGTTTTATAAATGTCTCTCTCTCTCTCTCTCTCTCTCTCTCTCTCTCTCTCTCTCTCTCTCTCTCCCTTGTGAATGTGTGTGTGTGCGCGCGTGTTCAAAAAATAAATTACAGTAAAAAGATGCAAGACGATAGAAGATGATAACGTGTCTGTTTAATACTTTAGGTGAACTAGATACACATAAATTCATCGTATATATCAGCCTTACAAAGGCATAATTGTAAATGCAAAGTGTGTTCTAAGCAGTGGCGGACCCTAAGGCCAGCAAGGCCTTCTCTGCTGGCCGAAACATTCTCAGAAAAGTAAATTTAATAAATTTACTTTTCTGAGAATAACACATTTAAATTGTTATTTTATTTTCATAAATATGTAAACAAAATGATTCTCTGTATTCTTTACGTCATATTATTTCCACTTAGTCGAGTGGCTTTCAATGTTCTTTCAAATAACATTGAAAGCCACTCGATAAATAACTTATTTATTATGATAGAGTTTTTAACCAATCATATTTCAGCTAGCTTGTGTTGCCAGGTAAATTAAACTTGCTCGGGGATTTCAGATTAAACAGAGCAGGCCCCTGTGCGCTGTAAGTGAACGGGCACAGTCTGGTTGCAATAGCCAATCGTCTGCGTACTAGGGCGAGCTAGAAGGCCTTACGTTGAGACTGGACATGCGCGTTCGGTAATTGGATTAGTGTCTTTTCTGTTGACTGAGAGTTGTATCCTGACTTGTTCAATAAAGATTCTTTAAAAAAAAAATAAAGATTGGATTCGCGCCTGCTAGAGCTATCACTGCATTTTAACCCAAAATGGCTGAAGGAGAAGACGTTGATCTGGTTGCAGAACTACTTTCCACACAATTCTCACGACGGGCCTTCCACGAAAAGCTGGATATTGTGCAAAGAGGTCGCCCAACTCCTGAGCTAGCTAGCCTGTCCCAGCAAGGAAAAGGGTTTGTCCGTCATTTTCAGACGAGCAATTATGAATGGTACCCGTGGCTCACAGCCTCTGAGAAACGCTGCAAATTGTACTGCTGGGAATGCCTATTGCTTGCAACTGACCAGTGCGTTTAAAAACGTTTGGGGAGACTCGTGTAGATCTGCAGCTCGGTGAACAGGCACGCCAGGAGATTAAATAGGGAGATTAAAATTATACCAGAAACACGACCGGACAAAAACGGCTTTCAACATTAGCTTCCATGTCGATAGAAAAGGACTTG
>NW_017807099.1:0-12447 GCF_001891065.2 Hippocampus comes | reverse complement strand
CTTTATTTTCAAAGAACAGTTTGTTTTGTTATTGTTTGTTTGGTGTCTTATATGAAACTGCGACATTGCGCAATTTATTGGACAGACTTGTTTAAGATCACACAGCGTAATTTGGGTGGCATTTTATTTCGTATTTTTAAATCATCTTTTTATTTTTGACTATCTGTAAATTTAGTTTCCTGCTCTTAATTATGAATGCATACCTAATGGTTTTAAAAGCTCCTGAAATTAAGTGCTGCTTGACGAGCCTATACAGTATTGTGTTCATGTATGTGACGTCACTGAAGGCCGAAGGTTGAAATGTACGGCCCGCCACTGGTTCTAAGTCAACATCCCATGAATATAAAGGCCTCTTTATACTTCCGAGTACAGTACAGTACTGGAGAGCGACAAACACGGACATCGTCCGTGGCTACAACACCGACTTATATATGATTATATGATTCAGATCGATGGTCACCAATGTGGTGCCCAGGTAGCCCTCGAGGCCCACATGAGTAGCCCGTGGGCCTGTTTTAAAAATAGCTCGGCAGTGGTGTGATTTTGTGATTATCGAGTCATGTTGTAAAAGTAACAATTTGAAAATGTAAACACTGGCAGAGATTTCTAGAAATAAAGTGTCACATGTTGACATTGATGTTTCCTAATTATGAGATGTGAGATGAAATTCTATAACAGCAACATTATCCATATATCCATCCGTTTGTCTATTTTCAACACCGCTTATCCTGAACTGATTTTTTACAGCAACATTATCCATCCATCCATCCATCCATCCATCCATCCATCCATCCATCCATTTTCTGATCCGTTTTATCCTCACAAGGGTCGCGGGGCGTGCTGGAGCCTATCCCAGCCATCTTCGGGCACCCTGAATCGGTTGCCAGACAATCGCAGGGCACACACAGAAGAAGAACCATTTGCACTCACAATCACACCTAGGGACAATTTAGAGTGTTCCATGAACCTGCCAAGCATGTTTTTGGAATATGGGAGGAAACCGAAGTACCTGGAGAAAACCCACACACGCAGGTGGACAACATGCAAACTTCACACAGGAACTCCAGAGCCGTAATCGAACCCTGTACCTCTGCAATGTGAGGTGGACGTGTTAACCTGTCGATCACCATGCCGCCGCATTTAAATCATTTCTTCAAATAAGTTCTTGCAGGGAGATAACAGCATATCTCGACCCAGTCAGTACAAATCACGCAGTGTTTTGTGAAGTTATTTCAAATAACTAATGTAATGTAATAATAAATAAAGTAATATATGTGAACCCAACTTTTTTTTCACTTTTCCTGGTTTGACGACAGAAAAATCTGACTTCTCACTTTCTTTAAATCTAGCATTAGTGCATTCATATGTATGTCCGTGGTCACGGAACCCCTGCGTTCCCTCTGCAACACATGCCATGCACTCGACAGAAATTGTCGCTGCACATAGAATGTTGCACGGATCTCCTGTGATTGGCCCATTTAGTTGTGTGGTGTGATGATTTTCCCCGGTGAGCGGAAATCCTATTGAACAACTTTCATTCAGTGGCCGCACATATGATGTACACCGCCATCGATTTGACAATCTAATTAAACGCATCATCTGGTTATCTAAGTCCACTGGTTGTTCCATGTTGTCATTTTGTTTCTTGATCTGCACGGTAAAAGGTGTGTGACATATAGAGTAGAGGAAAAGGTTTATTTTGCATTGTGCTTTTTCCAGAATATTGTTTGTTATGATGTTCCAACCACAGGGAGCTTCGCATTAACATGGAGCTTGCCAGCTATTTGGTGAAGAATGAATCTCAGAGGAGAAATGGAGCGGGTCCTGGCAATAAAGTAAGAGAAAGGATTGGGACAGATTTGAAATGTTCCTTCTGTATAACGGTTGTTCGAAAACTACAGTTGATTGTTTGCATTCGTACTTCATAAAAGCAAACAAACTGACAACACCTTGATCAAGATGTACTGTCAAATTATAGGCCCATTTCCAAACTGCCTTTCATTTCATTTCAAAAATTCTGGTTAAAATCGTTCTTGGATGAAGATAACATCTTGGAGGTCTTCCAGGCAGGTTCCATGATGATGCAAAGCACAGAGTCAGCCCTGTTAAGTGTTTCTAATGACATCTCGTGGCAAATGGCACTGGAGACTATGTGTGTCTGGTTTTATTTGATTTAAATGCAACATGTGATACAGTGGATCAGTGGTCGTTGCAGGGCCTGCACCACCACAGCAGGTTTGGAGGACGTCCGTAGGGTTTGTGCCGCCAGAGCAGAGTCAAAATGCTACTGCACAAGGTGCGATGCTCAAGTAGGATTAGAAGGCGGCCAGAGCGCGTGCCCCAAATGGCTCTGTAGAGGAGCCGAGACTGGTACCTGGTGCTGTCAACGTGCCGGGGCGACTACCTGGTCCTGCCGAGGCAGCGGGACGGGGATCTCCAGCTGCAAAGCTGCTGGCACGAGGCCTAGCCTTATCAACTTGCCACCATAGAAGTTGGGCAGATCAAGAGACACAAGACGCCAGGAGTACAGCCATGAGGAAGGTGACAGGAAGAAACATTACAAATAGTATGAGGTGAAGAAGTAGAGAGCCAACGAGAGGGTGAAAAAGGCAGAGAGTGAAGTGGCTTGGGAGCAGGTTCAGATTGACACGACTTGTAAAAGGCGAGATTACAGAAGGAACCGGAACCTTGATCTGGGTGCCTATATTGGCCATGCCGCAGAGGTCTCAGAAAAATGGCCAACCAGGCACCCAAGTAAGTGTCTGAAGGGAAAGGTCTGGGTGTACACTGAGGGGCACTTAACAGAGACCCGCCAGCCTTCTCGTTTTGTCCCCCCCCCCCCATGTTGGTTATTGCTGTCTTGTCCATGTTCCTCTAGGTTTCCATTGAAAATGTGCGGCGCATTATGGAGCATAAAAGACAAGAACCGAGACCCCGGATTGTTGAACAGCTGAAACTGTACATCAAACAAGATTGGGAAATAATAGTCCAAAGCTTCAACAATGAGTGTCCTCAGTTCCCAAACGTTGACTGAAACGTTAAAAAAAAAGGTGATGTAACACATTGGCAAACATGACCCCATCCCACTTTTTAGGAACAAGTTACAACCATAAAATTCAAGTTTATGATTATTTGATAAAAACAATCAAGTTCATCAGTTTGAACATTAGTTTTCATGTTTTTCTATTTACTTTCTATTGCATATAATTCTTCTTCTTCTCCTTTCGGCACGTCCCTATTCAGGGGTCGCCACAGCGAGTCAGTAATTTCCATCCGCCCCTGTAAACCGTCCTACCAACTCGCATGGTCGTCTTGGCAAAAGTTTTACGCCGGATGCCATTCCTGACGCAACCCTCCCCATTTCTCCGGGCTTGGGACCGGCACTGGGGAACAGTGCACCCCCAGGGGAGGGCACTGCCCCCCAGCGGCTGGGTTCTTTCTATTGCATATAATTACTTATCGGTTAAACATGATTTGAAAATCATTGTATTCTGTTTTTATTTATGTTTAACACAACGCCCCAACTTCATTGGAATTCGGTTTATACATACTGTAAATAAAAAAATAATTGGTGACTTTTTAATGAGATGCAGAGTGTGGAAGGAAGCACAGTTGACCGCAGTTGTGGCTCATGCACTGAGAGGGTCAATGTGAGATGTACATTTTTCATTTTGTCTAATGGGTTAAGAGCTGAGGGTAAATAAACACTCAGCAGATGCGAAGGGTGATGAAGTCTGAACTTTCTCGGTGGAAACTGAGCAAATGGCTTCCAGATTGACTCATGCTATGGAGGCAGTGTGGGACTGAGTGGCGGAGAGAGACACGCCATCACAGCGCCTGTTTTTACAAACGCCACATCTCAACACATCAAGCCAGGCCACCGGCGGCTCCTGGCCTCCAGCTCAGCTGCACTAACAACTGTGACCTATGCAGAACCTGGCTCTGCTCATAAAGCAGGACACCATGGTGTTTTACCACATTCAGCTCGCCAGCAACAGGACCCCACTGCACTTTCTCGCCCTCAGTACCTCCGTCTCGTCACAGTTTGGAATCGTAAATACTTCACCCCTGCTTTCCCCCCAAACATACACACACACATATCCACACGGTGTCTTAGACAAATGGCATTAAATACCCGCTGAAGGCATTAAAGCACTAATGAAGTGTAAGATTGCTCGGATGTGTGTCAGAGACCAATGTGAGAATGCCGCTATATTGTCCAGTGGACCCCACTATTCGTAGCTGCAAATATATAAAATACACAAATAATTGTTGGGAAAAAAATCCTTCAATTTCTTGGAAAAATGCCGATAAATCACCAAGAAGAGTTTTACTCAAAAACAGGGGATCTCTTACCCCAATAAATAAATAAATAAAGTCTGCAACAATAACACTGCGGGGGTCAGCCAGTCAGAACAATAGGAAAGTGCCCTACAATTGGAGTTAGATGATTGTAAAATAAGACTCCCCACTTAAATTGAATTCAACAAGTTATAGTCGAATGTATTTAGCTGTTCATTTGCAGTTTGCACAAAGCTACATCCTGTCACTAGCATTTACATATCATCAGTTGTGCTCAACGGTGTCATTGGTGCTGCGACATTGTACTCACTTGGCCTCTGTGCAACTAGCATGGGTTCAATTCTCGTTGAGTGATGGTGTGAAAGCTTGTCGCTTTACAGTTGTGTTTAAAAATGTGAGTAGAGCTCAAAATCCTGATCGCTTTTTCAATATTTCAATGCACATCCACATTGAATTGTACACTGTGCGTTATATTCTAAATAAAAACGTGTACATATCATATACAACATACATACAAACTGCTTACTTTGGATGACAAAACGTTTTTGAATGCCTGAAAAGAGAAAAATCAATGGTAAAGAAAATTCATGAAAAAAAGAACTCGCAGTCTGAAACCAAGTATAAAGCACATAAAAATGAATTAACTTCTCTATTAAGAAAATGTAAGGAGTACAATCAAAGGTTGCTAAAAAGAATAAAAATAATGTCAAAGGAATCTGCCAACTGCTAAAAGAAGAAGAACCAAGAGAAAAACAGGCAACGTGGTTACATATTACATGTAAGAATTGAATGCTGTCTGTTCTAAACCTTTTTTTAACCCTTTCATGCACCCTGTAACCTGATAGCACGGATCAGCTGTACACTGTAGTGACCGCTGTCCCTCAAAGGGTTAAACCAGTAGATGAAATATAAATTATTTGCATTGTAAACTAAATTAAAAACAAAAGATCAAGTGATTGTGAAGGTCTGCGTATGGCTTTAGATATAATTTTTAAAAATTAAAGAAATTGCAATATCGATAAAAACGTACATGTAATCTCTTCAAAATGGAAAATTTCGTGCGAAAATGAAAATTACAAAAGTCTTATCAGTTTTTTAAAAAAAGGTGACAAACACCCAATTGCTAACTACATGCCAATTTCTTTGGTACTACAATTCTAGACGATTTTAGAATAACTTTATACTGTGAGATTATGTCATTTTATTGATAAATACAAGCTCCTCAACAGTAACATTAACAGTAGCAGTAGAATTAAATCTTAACACAAAACAAAATAAATTTCTTTGGAAACAAAAATAAATAACATGGATGTAGAACTGAAATTAGATAATGAATATACTGTACATAAATTATCCATCCATCCATTTTCTGATCCGCTTTATCCTCACAAGGGGGGTGCTGGAGCCTATCCCAGCTGTCTTAGGGCAGTAGGTGGGGGACACGCTGAACCAGTTGCCAGCCAATCTCAGGGCACTCAGAGACAAACAACCGTCTCACTCACACCTAAGGACAATTTTGAAAGTTCAATCAGCCTGCCACGCATGTTTTTGGAATGTCGGAGGAAA
Organism: Hippocampus comes; assembly: GCF_001891065.2. Classification (NCBI taxonomy): domain Eukaryota; kingdom Metazoa; phylum Chordata; class Actinopteri; order Syngnathiformes; family Syngnathidae; genus Hippocampus; species Hippocampus comes. The sequence continues at coordinate 6,579 of NW_017807099.1, read as the reverse complement.
CCGGACTACCTGGAGAAAACCCACGCAGGCACGGGGAGAACATGCAAACTCCACACAGGGAGGTTGGAGCCGGAATCACACCCTGCACCTCTACACTGTGAGGTTGACGCGCTAACCACTGGCCCACCGGGCCACCTGTCGATAAATTAGATAATGAACATATAGAATCTGTCATCTGTCACGCTTTGACCGTAAATGTCATGATCCTGATCTTGTGTTTCCACAGCAAGTGGCAGAGGAGGGCTGCCCCTCCACTTTGCACACCTGCTGCCAGTTTAATCCGCTGACTATTTAAGGACTCCTATATTGTCATGTCTCTGTCGAAAAATTCGCCTTGCTCAAGACTGTCACCAAGTGTTTAATTCGTCTTGACATTCCATGTTCTTGCTCTCCACTTACCTTTGTAAATACGTTTTTTTGTTGTCGTTATAGTCAAGGTTTTTGTATTATACTCATTTGGGTTTCTTCTTGTCTATTTATTGACAAGAAATTTCCGTGTATGTTTTTATTTTAACATTTTTTTGCAAGCGGTTTTGGTTGACTCTTTTACCTGGTGTTGTACCAGCGTTCTTTGTTGAACTTTGTCGGTCTATTTTTGTTAATGAACTTTTTTTCTCAATTCTTTCCAAGTTTACATTTCTGGAGTACAATTCTGTCCAGAGCTTTCCGGAAACATGACAGAATTATCCTACCACCATGGACTCTGTGAACTCTGAAAAGATCATGCAAGCACTGGCCAACCAAGTTCAACTGGTGGGACAGCATGAGTCCGCGATCACGGAACTCCGCATTGCGGTCGCCTTGATGGCGAGGTTTTGGGTCACAGGTGGAGCAGTCCTGCTCGCAAACCACTCCACCTCCGAATCCTCCACCCACAGTTACAAGTGTGTATTCACCCACAGTTCATGTTCGCAAAACTCTCCTACTGCATCCTCCTCGTTATGGTGGGGACCCATGTACTTGCGAGCAATTCATTCACCATTGCAGCCTGATTTTTGACCAGCCTTGGATAATACTCAGGTTGTGTTTATAACGAGTCTCTTGACTAGCCAGGCGAGCTCTTGGCCCGTAACCGTGAGCAATTTACAGCAATTTGGTGCCCCTTCCAGCAGATGGCTCCCTTGGTGACCGTCTGGTTCCCCCATGCCCAGGGCCAAGCCCTGGTGGCAGGGGTTTTTGGTCTCAGTCTGTTGCATGCGGTTCTCTTTCGTCTATCAAAGGCAGAGCCAGCCCTGCATGGCTCAGTCCCTATGGCTATGAGTTGCAAGCAGTATCTGCTGTTGACGGCCCTCAGCATGAAGAGATCATTGAATTCAAGTTAGGCTCACTACAGCGACAGTACTGTGTCTATTTCCTGTACTCAGAAGTGCCAAGTAACTAAGCGAAAATACTTCATGACCTTGCTTAAAGTAGAAATTTTGGGGACATGCAATTGGTTTGTACATGATGTATTGCACCTGCACGTGACGCAAACCAACAAATCAATGACAACTCGCTACACACTCAAAGTAGTGCAGATGTACAGCTTTGTTGCTAAGATGTCTGACTGTCCATGTCCTGGCCGAATCAGCAGCATTCAGGAGGTTTGTAGCCAGAAAAGCCAGCCAACCATCACGTATCCCTGGTCATATGCGGAGGAGTATTTTTAAAATAACTACTTTTGAGTTTGCTGCAAGCTTTATGAACCAAACCAATGTACCACCAGCTCATGGCTTTCTAAAACTTGCCATCTAACTTGAAAATCAAATTCAGGGAAGCAGAAATCTTATTATCAAGGGGTGTCGATGTCATGTTTTGGTTTGTGACCAACAGGTGGCACTGTAGGGCTCTCCCTGCAGCTGCACACTTGTTGGTCGTTATGTCGTTAGCCGTTTAAAAGGACTCCCGGCACGATCACTCAGTGTCGGGTCATTGTGTGTTTGTTTGTTCCTATCATGTTTGTTTCAGTCATGTGTTGGTCACTATTAGGTTTTTGCTTCAGTCATGGTTTTGGTTTGCTACTTTGTAGTGATGGGTCCATGAGGCCTCATGAGGCGTGTCGACACACTGACACACTGTGTTGATACTGTGCTGATACTGTGTCGCTGACCACTGCCACTTGCTGGACCTTCAAAATCCCTTTAGCCAACCCACTTGTCAGACTGAACTGACTGATTTGATGATGAAGTGTATACAATGCACTACCTCACTTTACCCACAATAGACACAAGTGCCATTGTTTATGTTGTTGTTTATGCTGTTTATATTGTTTATATCGTCTATACTGTTTATACTGTTCAGATTACATATTATGTCTTTTTTATACAGTGTAGCTGCTATACTTTCTTAGCTGTGTGTGTTTAATGCACACCATGTTTGCATGCCTATTTGCACTGAGGATTGAGAGGAAGAAATTTCATCTATGCTGCATGTCATACATAAAGCATATTTGACAATAAAGATGACCTTGACCCTTGACAATATCATTCACATCCATGCATTCATATTGTATCATTCAATGTGTTTAAATAATGTGAAAATCATGTGAATGAGGATGGTTGTGGGCTTTGTCTTCACAAATTTTTATTTAGAAAAATAAGATGCTCCAGTGTTTTAAATTTCAGTCTGTTACGTTTCTTGCATGCTATTTCCCCTGCTGTGTAGAACACACACACAATGCAATGAGACGTCAAAAATCTGAGAGGCACTTGGTGAGACAAGGAAATTTTAATAAATACCTTATTCTCCAAAAGAGATCAAAATGGCTCTACATGGCGGACAATTTGCGTTTGTCCGGAAGCTGCTCCATAATATGCACGTACTGTTGCAACGTCACTCGAGTGAAGCGCGTCTCAGCAGTCGATAGTCCGCTGCGCTCAGCTGTGCACGCGTGAGCGCGAGCACGTACTCATGGCGCCGACGCAACCCACGCCACATATTAAAGAAGCTTTGAACTACGACAACAGCTAAGCTAGCCTAGCCGATGTAATGATGGTCAGCAGACAAAGGTTTATGTTTTATGTGACTTTTAATAACAACGTGGCAGAGTCATCAAACATGCGGTGTGCTCACTTGCAGTCACTTCCTGGAACTCCCCCTTATAGGCGGGACCTCTCAATTAACTGGAGTATGACGTACAGTACAAACGTTCATAAAGCACTTCTCATATAATAATAGCCTATTATATGACAGCCGACACGACGCAGGAAGTCAGACGGACACGTTTTTCTGATAATCTGTGTGTTTTCCGTTTTGCCCAAATATATATTTTTATTCGAGCGAGGGTGAGGTCTGGCTTGTTTCGGCAGGCGGTATCGTGTCGCTAGAAGCACTTCCTTATAAACACTGTGTGGCGGGCTTTTGCTGCGTCGACGCCCCCTGGACTGAGTCGACTCCGCCTGGACTGTGTCACGCAGCCTGGACTGTGTCGACGCAGTTTAGGCTGCGCCGACGCAGTTTAGGCTGCGCCGACGCAGTTGACGTGTTGATCACGTGATCTCATGAAGCAGCACATGTACCGACACGTGGATTGCTTTGTGAGCCCGGTGCATGCGTCAACGCATCAGTGTCACTGGACCCATCACTACTACTTTGGATTCTTTTTGTTTTCAGGACTTAGTTTAGAATTTAGTTTTCTCTGTGTTTTAATACAATCTTTCAAGTTCACCCTGCTCCTCCCTCTTGCCTGCTTTTTGGGGTCCACCACCACCTCGCAACGTGACAGAATGACCTGACCAACTGGACCCTGCAGGTACAAAGTACTGGTTCCAATTCCACCATGTGCCTGGCGGAGCACGTCTGCGGCCGACACCCTTTTCCCCTTCAGGCAGCGCTGGTCTTGCGGCTGTCCCATGTTCCCCCTTCAGGCAGCCTGGTGATGCAGCTGTCCCATGTCTTCGTATCGTCAAGCCGCATCTACGGTGGACCGAGCCCCGTCCGCGTCCACGTTGAGCTGGGGCTCGTCACGTCTCCATTCGAGCTGAGTCACATTCACGTCCACGACGAGCCGTGCCACGTCCATGCCCATGTCAGGCCGAGCCCCTATTCACGTCCGGCTGTCCCATGTCCCCCATTACGTCGAGCTTCGTCCACGTCAGGCCAAGCCCAGCCAAAGGGTTGCTGTCGCTTCTTGTTCCTGTTCCCTGGCGAGGCAAGCGTTGCCGTTGCTTCTTGTTCCTGTTCTCCGGCGAGGCAAGGGTTGCTGTCGCTTGTAGTTCCCATTCTCCGGCAAGGCAAGGGTTGCCGTCGCTTTTAGTTCCTGTTCCCCGGCGAGGCAAGCCTTTGGACATCTTTGGGACGTCTGGGATCCGTCCTTTGAGGGAGGGGTACTGTCATGTTTTGGTTTGTGACCAACAGGTGGCACTGTAGGGCTCTCCCTGCAGCTGCACACCTGTTGGTCGTTAGCCATTTAAAAGGACTCCTGGCACAACCACTGAGTGTCGGGTCATTGTTTGTTTGTGTGTTTGTTTGTTCCTATCATGTTTGTTTCAGTCATGTGTCAGTCACTGTTAGGTTTTTGCTTCAGTCATGGTTTTGGTTTGCTACTTTGGATTCTTTTTGTTTTCAGGACTTTGTTTAGTATTTAGTTTTCTCTGTGTTTTAATACAGTCTGTCAAGTACACCCAGCTCCTCCCTCTTGCCTGCTTTTTGGGGTCCACCACCTCGCAACGTGACAGTCGATTGTTTGAGACTTAATTCAACACGTTATTTGAATTAAATTTATTGCTATATGTAATACACAAACCCAGCCACTAGGGAGCGGTGCCCTCCCCTGGGGGTACACTGTTCCCCTGTGCCGGTCCCAAGCCCGGAGGAATGGGGAGGGTTGCGTCAGGACTGGCATCCGGCGAAAAACTTTTGCCAAGTCGGACATGCGAGTTGATAGAACGGTTTGCAGGGAAGGATGGGCGTTAATGACTCGCTGTGGCAACCCCTGAAAAGGGTCGAGCCGAAAGGAGAAGAAGAAGCTATATGTAATACACAGAGATGGGGTCTTGATGATATTTTGCCGGTCTGTCCTCTGTCTGCGACCTGGTGACCCTTCCGTCATCATCCCTTGGTCCTTATTTAAAAAATGTACTGTACTCTGCCCCTGTCCGTCCTCGTTCTAAAGCATTTCCATCTTTACATTTCACCTTTCCGCTCCGTCCCAAATAAACGCGTCCATGCATGGCAACATGGGAGAGAGGCTCATGGCAGAGGTTTGATAATTCAAAAACATTCATTAAAACTCGTTTGCTGTGTTTGGTCCCCTGCTGCTGCTCCTCCTTATAGTTGGGGTACCCCAATAGAGACATGTTCCCCCTTGAGGAAGACCAGCTTGTCAAAGCTGGCACTGGCCAAGGAAGTCTTTTTTTTTTTTTTTTTTTTTTTTCCAGACGATGTCATCGGCTGTTGAAAAAAATCCTCTCCACAGTAGCAGAGCTCGGGAGTGGGGTGTTGTATTCAATAAATAAGTCCACCCATGCCTCTCTGTGCTCCAGTACGCAGGTTGGGTGACCAGTGGTGCTTTTGAAGTGTTCTAAGGCTATTTTTGTCCTTAGACTATTACGCCTGAGTAGTTTGAAATGGGCGGCCCGGTGCTCGACTATTTAATGGGTCAACCTCACAGTGCAAAGGTACCAGGTTCGATTACAGTTCCGGCCTTGCTGTGTGGAGTTTGCATGTTCTCCCCATGCCTGCGTGGGTTTTCTCCGGGTGCTCCAGTTTCCTCCCACATTCCAAAAACATGCATGGCAGGCTGATTGAACGCTCTAAATCATCGGTGTCAAACTCAGGTCCTGGAGGGCCGTTGTCCTGCATGTTTTCCAAGTCTCCCTGTTGCACCACACCTGATTCAAATGATCAGATCATCAGCAAGCTCTACGGAAGCCTGACATTGAACATGTTCATTGTCAGGCTTCCAAAATTCCAAAATGCCCCCAGTGTCATTTTGCAGACTACTTGAAGGTTCTGCACACTGAATTGAACAGAGCCTCCAAGAAACTTGGGGTACATTTCATTTCTTTATTTGGAACCCCCTCAGTCCTTGTAGTCTCGCTCCTGCACATACTGTACATGTTGCTCCTCCCACTTGAGAGCCCATTGCCGAGGCAAGAAGATGAGGAGTGAGGAAGGTTGAATGCAAGATTCATAAGATGCACCTTGTATGGAGATTAATTTGCTTGTTGCTGTGTCTTTCGGCTTCTTCCAGTGGTTGTCACAAAGAGTCACTTAGTTATGAATAGTTTTTACGCTGGATGCTCTTCTTGATAGCATCCAGCTGTTATTTCCCCAAGCTTGGGACGGGAAGTGGCTGGGTATTTGTGTGACATCCTATATTTACAGACCCGACACTACAGGTTGTCATGTCCCGATTTCGACAGCAGGTGGCAGACGGTGCTTTCTGGCCGGATGCACACCTGCTACCTATTTATTATTAGGCACTGGCTTTATTAGGGCTGTCTTTCGTACTCTCACTTGCCGGAGAATTGCTTGCCGTGCCACTGCTTTGCCCATTGTGTCGGTGCTTTGCCTCTTCGCATTTTGTCTTTGTGCGCTAGTTAGAATTGGTGTTGTATTCTCGGTGTGTGTTATTTTTCGACAAGTTTGTTTTTTTTT
>NW_017807098.1:0-780 GCF_001891065.2 Hippocampus comes | reverse complement strand
TTGCTTAGAATTGACGTTCAATTCAGCTGATGAATATTAAAATCTTGACGCTAAAACGACATGCGAAATGGTTTTATGCTGAGAAATGTTGCGATCTTGCTAGCTTTTAGCATGCCAGCTGTTAGCATGTTCGCATTCGCTCAGTTCTCATCCGAAATAGCGGAGGTGGGAGTGAGTCACATATGTGCAAGTCGTAAGTATCTTTCCAGTAGAAACTTTCAAGGTTTGAGCAAGTTGTTTGTCAAGTCTAACAGTCTTGCTCAGTGACAACATTTTCGCATTAGCCACTTCGCACTCAGTGCCTGTACTTGTGTTAGCTAGCTCAACTAACGCAATCACCTTATTTTTTTTAATGGTCCCAAGACCATTCTCCATTTTGTCTATTACTTTACACAACCGAACGCCTAACCGACATGAATCTTAATTCATGTTTGACCAGCAGTGCTAGCTGTGAGCTCCACTGTGAACATAGCTGCCATGTGCCTCTTCGCTTTGATTTGCAACCCTTGCATGTAGCCTTCCCATGCAATTTGCAAAACCTTGAAAAACGGTGAGAAATTGATGCCTTCCCATACATGGGCACTAATAGGCCACTAGATGGCGCTGAATGGCCCGAGAACAGAAACAGCGAATAGTCGAGTTTTTCCACCAACAACAGAGGACAGGTTCCAAAACAAAAATCCGCGGATTGATACATTCCCGAAAGTAAAAAATATCATCATAAAAATATTGCCCCAGTCTTTTGCGTTTCCAAAGATGATATGCTTTAGTGTCAGCTCT
>NW_017807097.1:0-224 GCF_001891065.2 Hippocampus comes | reverse complement strand
AAATGGATGTGGGCCAGACATCGGCCGCTGACCAATCGCGGCCCCTCGGGAAGAAGACGGGCACTCATCAACGTCGCGCAGGGTTTGAGTTAATTTTGACGTTTTTATGAAAGCAACAGCTTGTCGTGAATCTGTTTTTGTTGAGATTCGATTCAATTTGGTTTCATCGTTGACTGTGATGATTCTGTCCCGTTTGTGACCAACAGGTGGCATTGGAGGGCTTC
>NW_017807096.1:0-313 GCF_001891065.2 Hippocampus comes | reverse complement strand
AACCAGCTCTGGCTGAGAGTTCAATCGATGCCAACAAAAATAGCACCAAAATGTCACTATTAAATGGGTCTGTGGCTCTCAAGCTAGCAGCTAGGTAGCTTTCAGCTAGCGTGAGAAGCTAATGTAGCAGCATAAAGTCGTTGGTCTGCAAAAAGTCACTGAAAACCAGCTTCAGCTGAAAGACCTATCAACCAGCAGGAATGGAAATAAAAATCAGACCAAAATAAAATCAGCGTGTGGCTTTCTAGCTAATTGATGAGGTGCCATTGCCAGCGAGCAGGCACCATTTGGCCGATTCAGTCGATATTGTCTG
>NW_017807095.1:0-205 GCF_001891065.2 Hippocampus comes | reverse complement strand
TAAATGTTGATTGCTTGTAATATTTCTACATTTTCTTAGCGAGATTATGACTATTTTTGTACCGATTCTTCTTGTAAAGTGAGACTTACTGGCAAGATGATTTTCAAACTGAATTCACTTTTTTTTTGTAGGTTTCCAAATGTACCGTCAATTTTTTTGCAATTTTTTTCTTTTCTTGGACTACAACTATATCCGTGCCTTCATT
>NW_017807094.1:0-923 GCF_001891065.2 Hippocampus comes | reverse complement strand
AATAGCAGACCCCAACAAGAACTCCGTACAAAAAAAATAATGTTTATTACAAAAATCGCACCGTAAGTAATAAAAAACAGAAATCGCTGGTCGAAAGTGAGGACCAGGAAAACACACAAAAAACCCAATAACAAAAAGCGCTTCCACGAAAGGCAAGGATAAAAATAAACTCGATACTTTCAAAACGAACACTGTACTACACAAAAGAGAACCAACGTCTAGAACAAGAGCAATAATCACGATAACGAGAGCGCGAATAAATGACACACGGGCAAAAGCAGTGGCACGGCATACCATTCTCCGGCAAAGAAAAGCCAGAAGGACGGTCCTAATATACAAAGTGCATAATGACAGATTGGCAACAAGTGTGCAGCCAGCAATAATGCTCAGCCCGCCACCTGCTGCCGAAACCGGAACATGACAGGATCTATGGATGTATGTGTGTGGTGTGTGTGTGTGTGTCTGTGTTTTGTGGAGTAGTTAAATGAACTCCCATTTTATTTCAACGGCCTTTAAGACACGAGACGAAACTACTTTCCAGTTTTGATCAGAAATGGATGGTGCTCTCGAGTAAATTCAAACGAGCAAATTGTGAAAATGACTCTTTTTATTAGATCAAAACCAAAGTGATCAAACTTTCTCTTCTTACTCATTCAATCGTACTTTATTGTTTTGTGTCTTTTTTTTTTTCTTTTTAAGGGAAATGATGACATCTATGTGTGCAGCAAAACAAGTAACGACCTGGTGCAGTTGCAGCATGCTTTTTCAGTAGGACGGGCAATTCCACAAACTCTTCCTCTGGTATGGAAAATATCTCTCACATCATATATTCAGTGTTTGGGACGGTGTTGCGCTCATCTGGGCACATGAAGCAGCCTCGCCCCCAACGCATCTACAATTTTGGTAACAGAAAGTATAGTCTG
>NW_017807093.1:0-214 GCF_001891065.2 Hippocampus comes | reverse complement strand
CCCTCAAGTGTGTTTTAGGTGTGAGCAATGAGAAGTAGGCGGCACACCTGATCCGAGTTTTTATTTTCAGCATTTTCATGTCCTGCGGTTACAAAGTGCGAACGGATCAGGTGCGTGTACAAAAGTTGTTGATTTTGTGGTTTGCTGAGGCGCAAAGCGGCGCGAAGCGTCCGCTTCTCCCGGATGTCAGACTTTGCATTTTCATTGCAAAAAT
>NW_017807092.1:0-375 GCF_001891065.2 Hippocampus comes | reverse complement strand
ATTTATTACTATTATTTTATACAAATTTAATACATGTTTCTTTTATTTGCTCGTATTTTTTGATGTCGTTGAGGAAACAACATTTGAAAATATCATTGGCCTAACAGCATAGTGTCATATTTGAGTGTTTTTCGAAGACGTTGAAAAACACATTTTAGCAAGCATATTTTATTATTGATTTGGGAACACGAAGTTAAAAATTATTGGGCAATTTTGCTGTTAAGCAAACACACAAGCACATCTTTGAAATCCTTGTGGGGAAACTACATTTCCAAATAAATGCCGTTAGTATCGTGGCCTGATTGACTGAGAAAAATCCAACCCTTCTATTGAATTGTAGTGAGGAATCTGTTGACTTAAATTTCCAAATTGGTG
>NW_017807091.1:0-781 GCF_001891065.2 Hippocampus comes | reverse complement strand
CCTCTGTCAGCCATACATGCCATTTACTTCCTGACAGTAGAACGGTCACAAGCGGGTGCCAGTGACTGGTCGTTAACTAGTATCGGCAGCCTTTTGTAAGGACTCGATAGCTTTGAATAATGGCAACTCATAAATGTGTATTTTACAATCCAATTTCTAGATATGTACACAGAAAACAAATCAAAGAATTCAATTTGTTTTATTATAATATTTAAATGTAATAAAATGCCCTACTATTTGTGGAAAAAACATCAACATACTTCATTTGGTCATGAATGTACTATAAGGGACATGGATGGCTAACCATCACTTTGTAATGGCGACTAATCAGGATATGATAGCCCTGGGGAAAAAAAGTACAAGAAACCCCACGCAAGGAGAAAACAGGTAAAACGCCACACAGCAGTGTTGCCGACAACATTCAAATCCCGAACGTCAGCGCTGTGACACGCATATGCAAACCACTCATTCGCCGTGCTGCCGTCATTTCCCTGACTGGAATTATTTGCATTACACGTCATCAGACACAAGTGATGCCTCGTTGAGGTGACTCAAGAAAACACCGGTTTTAAATGGCAATTCAGAGGATTCTCTTCACAAAGTCTCTCAGACGCCGCAGCAGACTTACCGTATTTTTCCGCACTATAAGGCGCTTCGGACTCGAAGGAACACCTTCAATGAATGGCCTATTTTAAATCTGTTCTCATATATAGGGCGCACCTCATAAGGCGCATAGAATAGATGCGACAATACTGGCTGCGGTTGCATTTGCATCCACTAG
>NW_017807090.1:0-203 GCF_001891065.2 Hippocampus comes | reverse complement strand
GCAGACAACAAAAACAGACAACGAGGACTGCTCTTAATCTAGCCATTGTGGATATTATAAGACAAGGGAAAAACATAGAAGAAGAGTTAAAAACGTGGACTACATTCCCTAAGGAGGCTAAAAATGGATGTGGTGTCGACATGGTAGTTGATCGAGGAGTTATTAGAATGACCCCAAACAAAGACACAATTGCTATAGGAATA
>NW_017807089.1:0-542 GCF_001891065.2 Hippocampus comes | reverse complement strand
ATAAACGTGCCAACTCGAAATCTTATAATTCATGTGTTGAACAATTATAACGTCAATTTGGTGGACAGTGAACAATTCTTCCCATTGACACTCCCTATTGAAGTCTACTATCAAACTCAACATCAAACTAGAGATGTGCCCCTTCATCCATTTCTACTCCGCCTTATCCTCACAAGGGTCGCGAGGCATGCTGGAGCCTATCCGAGCTGTCTCTAGACAGTAGGCGGAGGACACCCTGAATCGGTTGCTAGCCAATCGCAGGGCACACATCGACGAATAACAATCTGCGCTCACACTCGCACCTAGGGACAGGTTTTGAGTGTTCAATCAGCCTTCCATGCATGTTTTTGGAATGTGGGAGGAAACCGGATTACCCGTAGAAAACCCACGCAGGCCCAGGGCGAACATGCAAACTCCACACAAGAAGGCCGCAGCCGGGATCGAACCCACGACTGCATTGTGTGGTTGACCCGCTACCCACTGGACCACCGGGCCACCCGAAAGTTTACCATGTGAATTCAAAAAAACCAAAAAGCTTTGCT
>NW_017807088.1:0-1119 GCF_001891065.2 Hippocampus comes | reverse complement strand
CTTACCGCAACGTGCTCGAGTTGGACAACGAACTTGGACTGAAATATCCATTTTTTCGGCAGACACAGAAGACAGTTCATGACGAAACTGTTATTTTTCGCCCACTAAAATTTGAACGCCGACTTGATGAATTCAGACGAGCCCGCAAAAAGACTTCCTGCAGTCATATGACTGCCTTCCTCTGTTTGATTGGTGAAATGACGTCAAAGGTCACTCGTGACTACGTTTGATTGGCGAACAGCAACCGAGCAGGAAGTCTCAACAGACATCCAAAATAAATACATTAATTGATTAATATAAAAAAAGGGTCGCGCAAGCATGAATTAAAAAATGGATTTAAAAAAATTAAAGAGGGAAAAAACTTAAAAGGAGTAAAAGTAAGCTTTCTTCTCAACATTCAAGTAAAAAGTATTGGAAGTACAATTTATCCCAAAAGTTATTGAAAGAAATGTAACGGTGTAAATGTAGCGCGTTACTACCCATTCTATAGTACATACCAAAAACAAGCACTGTATGTACATGTGTTTATTTTCTTGGGTTAACTTAGAACTTCCTGTTGTGTTCCCAGTATTTTATACAGTGTATACAGTATCTGTAAACATTTATTTTCTTGCATTGTAGTTTAAACTTTCCAATGTATTCCCAATATATTATACATAGAACGTTTTGCATTGCCTGGCGCATTTGTGAAATACTGTAATGAATGAGGGAGGTCGATAAAAAAAAAACCTTCATGGGAGGTCAAATGTTAAAGAATGGGGAGAAAAGTATTGCAGACTTTTTTATTTGGAAGAATAAGCCACTTGAAATCTTGCTGGCAACAATGAGCAGGGAGAGAACTTTATACAGTTTGCTGTATACTGTACATATAAAAATATCAAGTCATTTCTTCATTCGATTAAAAATGATGTTCTGTCTTCGAAACATCCCACCCACTTTCACAGTACATTCACTTATTTCTAACCGTATTGGTTCACTGTGTTGGCAAGCGATGATCGTAATCGGCTGGACTTGTATGGAAATGTTTCGTCTTCATTTACCCAGTCAGCAAGTAAAAACATGCGAAAGGTTTCAGTGGAAAGAGAGGTGCACCATTTCTGGTCAGAGTAACATGTTCCA
>NW_017807087.1:0-2759 GCF_001891065.2 Hippocampus comes | reverse complement strand
ACATAATTCAAGATACAGCATTAAAAGGCATTTATAGACAAGAATTTAAGCCATTTAAAAGCAAAGCAAAAACGAATATCTTGTTGACTCAAGTTCAGTTCAGTCGTGAAAACATATTCTGCAGGTTCATAAAAGTGACGAGAATGATGAATAGTTTTGGAAAAGTTACTTCAGTGAGAAAAAAAAACAAAAAAAAACCCAAATAGTTTTCAAATTTGTCAATGACTGATGATCATGACCAGTTTTCGTCGCTATCAATAATGAATGTAGAAATTTTTCTTGGCCAGTGAAAGCTTAAACGTGCGCTTTACGTGAAAATGAGTTTATTGCTTCTGTTGTGTTTATTTCCAACATGTTTTGTCGCTGATCGCTGAAAAAAATAAATTAACTAATGTAAATAGTGTTGTTCTAATTTCAATCATGATGACGTATGCACATTCCATCTGACCTGAAGTCAAAAGGAGCTGCGGTATTCCTCCAAAGTCAGCTGGGATAGGCGCCAGCATGCCCCCTGAGTGGATCACAAAATAGATAGATACATACTCTGGCCTTCAGTTGTCCATCCCTGGTACCATGCAGTTTGCTGCTGATTGTTTCCTGCTCACCTGCCGCTCTAATGAGGACAAGCACCATAAATTTTTTTTTTTTTTTTTTAAATGTGTGGATATGTTTTGATGTCCAAGCGCCACGTTTTACACCAGTGATGTCCATGAGAATTGACCTCTCTGCAGAAAACACTCTCAATAGGTTCATACACCATCTGCTCTTAAAAAAAAACAAAATGGGCTGTACACATAAACAACTCAATTAAATAGTACATTTGATGCTGTTTTCTAAGAAAAACAACCAGTGGGATGTATTGTAATAATATTTAATAGCATGCGTTTATTCCGTGCATATATGCTCCAGCTACAGACCAAAATCTTGCCTAAAATCAACCAGACTATCAGCAGAATGATAGACTGAACTCAACAAGAATATGTTAAACGTGTGGTCAAATTCGATCTGCATTCTGCCGCTGATGTTACGAGATTTGAGCGGAGATTTGTCACGCTGACAAAATCAGGTACCAAAACCCAAACGAAGAAAACAAATTGGAGCTGAATGAGGACAATGAATGTTCTGTTACAATTTCCAAACTTTTACTTGAGGAAAAAAAAAATTCATGGAAACTAGACCGAGACAACAGCGACCACAATCACGGCGGAGGCCAGCAGAGCTCCGAGCACGATGCCAACTGGTTTCACATTTTGTCCTGAAGTACAAGAACACATAAAACCACATGAGATATGCCACGGCCGCCTCCCATTTACAGTTTAAGCCAGCATTTTCGTTTCAATTAAACTACAAAGAAAAAGTCATGGATATTCGTGGGGGTGTCCCGATCCGACCACGTGATCAGAAATCGATGCGGATCAAGTCTATTTCAGATGATCGTATCGGATGAAAAAAAAAAGTTGTTTTTTTTTAATTGTAGTACATTTTCATTAAGAAAATCAAATTGACCGACACAACGATATATATTGTAGAGCAACATAAAAACCTAACATACTGTGAGATAGAACCCACTATTGTTTGGATGAGTGAGGTGTTGGATTAGCTCTTTGTTACTACGGTAACACAACAGTCATGTTTGCATTGTGCCCTGGACGCAGGACCAATCAACCCACAATTACAGTTGGACTGAGCATAAATTGATTAGCACTAGACTTAGATCTATATCCAAAAATATCATGTTGGGATGTTATGATTTAAAGGGGGGGGGGGGGCAAGACAACTCAGGCAATTGGGATGGGCTTTTATTTTATTTTTCTAAATGCATTGCCAACATATCAGATTGGGACTTGGAATCAGCAGCTACTCCAAATCAGGTGACTCGGATAAAGACATGCAAAAAAATAAAAAAAGGATTGACCCCAAGAAAGTGGGCTTTGGAGTGAAATATCAGGATGAACCTAAAATGCCCTTATAACTGTATGGGTGAACCCAATTTGACTTTCTCAAAACTTTTGAATGTCCATCTGTTCAATGTTTGCTGTTCTCTCATTATAAGATGAACATCAAAATTCACAACAGGCATTCAGGCGATGAAAATTTCCAAAAACGTCCATTTCTGTGCCTTTCTGTGACTCTTCCAGTCTCTCTGCCGCAACCAGGGTTGACATAGTTTGGGAATTTTCATTATAGTTAGGTTCTATTTTGTTTTGACTTTTTTTCTTCTTTTAGTTAGTTTAATTAGTTTTTCGAGTTTTAATTTTCGGGGGAAATGCTTCATGTGGTTTCGTTTTTATTAGCTTTAGTATTTGCTTTGGTTTTTTTTCTGAATACTTGGAGGATGAGTCGAGAGGAAGAAAAAGAACAGGTCATTACGTATGTAATCAAGTAAAGTAGAACTCTCAAACTGTTTTACCTTCCTTCTTTTTTAGCGGCGGAAATTCCGCAGTAACAAAATTAATAAATTTAAAATGAACCCCAAAAGTGAATGCAGGAATAATTGACCAAGATGGAAATGGACATTTTCTCCATAATTTTAGTTTGATAGATGTGAGCTGTAGTTAGTTTTCTCTTTAAAAAATAAAATCTTTTTTTTTTTTTAATTTTATCAAAGAAAATGCTTTTCTCAATGTTAGTTTTCGTTAGTATATCCGCTCTAGTTAAATCCAACGACTTCGGCTGCAACCAGCTGATTGCATCCTGTTTGAAGAACGTCTAATCATAGAGGTTTCACAGTGTCAAAATGTGAACGGCATTTTGACTGA
>NW_017807086.1:0-555 GCF_001891065.2 Hippocampus comes | reverse complement strand
GAGTCGGCTTGCAGCCGCCTCAGCTCGGCGCGGAGTCTTTTCGCCTCTTCCAGAAGCCGGACCTCCGAATCTTGGGCACTTTTGGAGGAAAGAGCGATGTATATATCATAATGTTCGTTGTGGAGATTTTTTATTTTTTTTAGAGAGTGGAGGAAAATCATGACCAACGCTAGTTTGATCAAGCTGGGAAAGTAAAAATTAAAAAAAAAAAAAAAAAAAAAAGAAAGAAATGACGACGGAGATTCGTAGAAGTGAAGATGTAATGTAAACACACACACACACTACTAAATACTACTACCACTACAGAGCGTTTAAACTGTAAAGTTCGTCAAAAGTAGAATTGTTACACTGGTAAATATTTGTAATGCCATCAAAAATGAATGTTGTTGGTATTTTATAGAAGAAAAGGACTGCTCGAATGTGTGAAGAGTCACAAAAGCAAAAAAAAAAAAAAAAAATTAGCTTAGCACAAAAGACAGTGTTGTGCCTTGCACAAAAAGCTTGTTTTCTGTGTTTTTGAAGCCAAAATATAGGTGAGTTGGGTGAAACGAACTT
>NW_017807085.1:0-281 GCF_001891065.2 Hippocampus comes | reverse complement strand
TGCGTTTTATTTGAAGACAGCAAAATAATAACTCATGAAAATACTTTAGTGGAAGTAGCATTGATTTGATGGTGAGAGGATGAAGGCAATGCAAATAAGGAATTGTTCGACGATATCATTGCGTTTGTGTCTTTATACTGTTTGCGTGCGTGCGTGCGTGCGTGCGTGTGTGTGTGTGTGTGTGTGTGTGCGCGCGCATACTGTGTGTCCACGTGTATTTTTAGCATTTCAGAGCGCAACAGACTCTTCTTCACCTTCGTTTTGCATAAAACCTTTTGACC
>NW_017807084.1:0-250 GCF_001891065.2 Hippocampus comes | reverse complement strand
TCACGTGGGCAATGACAGTGAGATCTCGAAGGGCGGGATTGGGAGGCACGGCCCCCCCGATCAGAATTCGAGTGGTGTTTTGTTATTGGACTTCTGTGCTTGTCACGGATTGTCCAGGACAAACATCTTTGTGAAAGTGTGTGTACATAGGCACTGTTATAACCCAATTCTCACGGTGAATGAATTACTTTTTTAATTTAATTAGTTTTACTTTCATTACT
Organism: Hippocampus comes; assembly: GCF_001891065.2. Classification (NCBI taxonomy): domain Eukaryota; kingdom Metazoa; phylum Chordata; class Actinopteri; order Syngnathiformes; family Syngnathidae; genus Hippocampus; species Hippocampus comes. Next base: position 29 of record NW_017807084.1, on the reverse strand, counting down.
TTTACTTTAATTTAATTTATTTTACTTAC
>NW_017807083.1:0-252 GCF_001891065.2 Hippocampus comes | reverse complement strand
GCCACTGAATGGGAACCGCTCCCGCACTGCCCGCACACAAGTCAGGCGAGTGGACCACGACATCGTCAGTGGTTCCTATTATTGCATCTTCTATGCTAATTAGTGGATGGACATCAAGTTGGTTAAGCCACGTTAAGCATGTCTGGTTCTCATGAAAATACTCTCTGGAAAAAAAATATAATCTCATAGAAAGTAACATACTAGCGAGACCAATTCAATGAGCGGTAAGCAAGTATCGTCACCTCACTTGCA
>NW_017807082.1:0-386 GCF_001891065.2 Hippocampus comes | reverse complement strand
AATCCGTTCCAGAAGGCTGTTTGAAAAGAGATTTGATCGAAATCCGAAATTATTTTATTAGCCCATGATTAGGGGCGAATACACGATGCAGAAATGACATAAAAACAGTCAGATTTGCGTAAATCTACACGAGGAGGTGTCACTTCCTCGTGTAAGGAAGCCAAGAGGAGTCAAGTGGCGTATTCCGGTTTGCTCGAAAAACGGTTTTCAGTCGTAATCCGAGGCGAAAAATCTCGAATTTTCTGGTCGAAAACAGATTTGGTTGAGAACAGAGACGTTCGAAATCTGAGGTTTGACTGTATTTAGAAAATAATCTGTATTTCACTTAACCTGAATACTGCAGCCACACGTTTTTTTTTGTGACTTTCTCTTGAAGCTCGAATGTT
>NW_017807081.1:0-540 GCF_001891065.2 Hippocampus comes | reverse complement strand
CCAAACATTAAGGAGTGCCTGGGGAGAAATCAAATGATCAATTCACTCAGAATAAACAAAGCGTCATATGAGCTTATCAATACCGTCAGCCCAAAAATTCTCAGCATTGTTGCGTCATGTTTTATTTCACCATTTTATAATGACTTTGGAGGACTCTAAATATAAAAAAAAAAAAAAAACAGCTTCCCCACTTGCATTGTAAAGTCAAGCTACACAGACATGTTTTATTTTATGACATCTGCCCTGTGGTACTGTATTTGAATGGCCTGCTTTGCTACTGTATGCATTGCCCATCTGTGTACACTGGACAAACCAAAGACACCTAAAAATGTTCATCAATCAATGTCCAGCCACATGTTTTGTCAACAGAATTATGACTAGGTAAAGAAGGTGGAGCAGGACACGATAGTTTGCATAGTCATTTTTTTTTGTCAACATTGTCTCCCTGTGTGTCAATGTCATTGCATTGAATAACTGAGCTTTTTAGACTGAAGGTGAGATGTTGGCAAATTATCAAGATACATAAGATGCCTCGGTCAA
>NW_017807080.1:0-500 GCF_001891065.2 Hippocampus comes | reverse complement strand
GTTTTGGATAGATTTGGATTTGATAATAATTTTATTAAAATAATACAAGCCCTCTATGATAGTCCAACGGCAAGAATTAAAATTAATGGAGCTTTGTCCAATCCCTTTCAATTGGAACGAGGAACAAGACAGGGCTGCCCACTCAGTCCCGCCTTGTTTGCAATCTTTATTGAACCCCTGAGCCAGTGGATCACACAGGACGACAATATGAAAGGAATAGTGATGAATGGGGGAGAACAAGTTATCTCGTTGTTTGCTGATGATGTATTGGTCTATTTATCCAACCCCGAATATTCTCTGGCTCGGCTATTTGTGCTTTTGGAACATTATGGTTCCTTCTCAGGTTACAAGCTTAACATTCCCAAAACACAAATCCTTTGTTTCAAACATAGCCCCTCTGCAAGTGTGAGAAAAAAAAATACAATTTGAAATGGGAATCGGAATCAATTAGTTACCTAGGGGTACATATTCCACTCGATTTGATAAAATTGTTCTCACTC
>NW_017807079.1:0-235 GCF_001891065.2 Hippocampus comes | reverse complement strand
GTGTCCACTCAAATCCTCCTCCTGGTGGATTTATCCATCCCCGACCCACTCACACTCCACTAAAGCTGCTTTCCGCCCAACACGTGCTCCCTCTGAACACTTTTCATGACACCTTTTTTTTTTTCATGACATAACATCGGCAGAGGAGGAAGGAAGGAAGGTATGGACAAAAAAAGCATTTGGACACGCCAAGTCTATTAAGTAAAGGGAGGCATGAGAATTGTTTTTGCACCAA
>NW_017807078.1:0-1846 GCF_001891065.2 Hippocampus comes | reverse complement strand
ACTGAATTGCTCAACTCTGGGAATTCTTTGTTTTGAAACCTGAGGTCATCCACCAGCATCCTACACTCAGAATTTAGGATTCTACTGTACAGTACTGCATATCCTCAAATTAATCTTGTTCCTCAGTGCCAACATTACGAGCATAGAATTCCGCTCGAGAGTTCAGTCTTATATTCTGTAACTCCTATTGAACTGCAAATCCTCTTATCCATGCAGGGGTGTTGTTAGCCCGGCAGGTGCGTGTGAAAACGCCACGGGGGTCAGGGGTGGTGGGGAGGGGGGGTGTTATGTGTCAATAACTATCCCGTCATATTCCCGAGATTCCTCGCCACGACTGCCTGGAGCGCCGCCTTTCTCGCGTGGTTATTCATGTACGGATGAGAAACAAGTTGTCCAAATGTATGTAGAAGTGAGCCGCGAGATTGGGGATTCTTTTATTCACCGGAGGGGAAAAAAAAAAAAGCCAAAGTCAATTTGTATGAATATGTGCTTACATCGCCACCAGTTGAAATTGCTGACTGATTGCTGACTGCACACAGCAAGTGAATGTAATTTAGTCCAACCTCTGGCTTTCTCAGCCCTTCTCTCGCCGTAATAGGCGGAAAAATCAATTCTGGGGGCTTCGATGACAGTCAAGAGATGCACGTTTTTATTGCCTTCATTTATTTATCTATTTAAGCCACCCATTCACTCTCTCCCTCTTTTTTTATGTTGTCTTTTTTTGCATTCCGCCTCATTAGGAGTTGGCCCAAAGATTGGATTCGGAAAAACGGAGGGGAAATTCTGCTTGTCCGCCTCATAATGAGAGAAGACAAGAAGGTGCGAACAGCTCAATAGGTGAGATCAGCGCTCTTTGATCCAAACAGTCATGCAGAACCTCGACTCGCCACACAGTCTTGCTTGCTTTTCAAACTTCCAAACCTTCCCAAAGAAAACTTTTAATGGAGGGAGGAAAAGGTAAGCGTTTTGAATGAATGAATGAACGGAAATGCCATTTATCGACTCCCCCAAAAGACCCAAGCGCCATTTTTGTAATTTGATTTTTCTTTTTCAATCAGGGAAATAGCTTACAATGTCTCTCTTATTTATTACATATCGAAATTTGAAAATGTTGGTACATATTTTAGCAAGCATCATGGAAGTTGCCATGTTTGAGTCGCTTTGGCGGGCCACATACAATGATGTGGCGGGCCAGATCCGGCCCCCGGGCCTTGAGTTTGACACCAGCAGTGAAACGGGTCGTTCAACTCTATCCCTGAATTGAATTTGTTTCGATATAGAGTATCATTAGTATTTTGTTCAGTTTTTTTTGTGTTTTCTGAAAGAAACTGGAAAAAAAAAAACATTTTACGAGGGTGACAATTTGGTCTTTGTTGCCCCATCAGTGGCATACTGCATTTTGTTTTTTTTAGCATGTTTTTTTGCAACTTCACCGACTTTCTTTGGGTGAAAGGCATTTAATTGTATTTTTTTTTAATCTGAAATTTGACAACAAATTCCAACTCGCTCATGACCCTCCAAGACTGCCGCTTGCTTGCTTGTTGTGACGTAACTTCAGTTGAGTTCACCGCCGCCGCACCGCGCTCCAAGTTTGTCACTTGTTAATGGAAAATGATTCATATTCCGATGAATAAAGTCTTCTTTCCGCCGCATTTTACTTTTGAATACATGACCGCGCCGCCTCTTCAAGTGCCAACCCAAATCCGGGGGGGGGTTTAACAAGATCTAAAGATTTCAACTTAAGACGTCTTGTTAAACGGAGACCGTTTGTTTCCCAGTGGACGGAAATGTTCAACATCTCTCCACCCCCATGACAAGCAATGTTAATCCATTTGGTGTAACGAAC
>NW_017807077.1:0-292 GCF_001891065.2 Hippocampus comes | reverse complement strand
CACCGAAATAATTTTAAAAGGAACCCTGAAAGCTCATGATTTTGGCAAAGACGAAAAACAAAGGACATTTCGGACAAAAGTAACCGAAAGACGATCCTGTGTCTGGATTGTGAGTTCACACATCCAAGGAAGCCGCACACGATGAATGCGTGACAAACGTAAGCGCAATGACAATTGCTTTCAACACAAAGAAAGGGCCATGGGCAGTGACTCTCTGTTCCACCTCTCGATTGCGCCTCGGAATACGGCAAATTCGTGGGTCCACTTCAACTGCTTCGGTGTCAAACAAACA
>NW_017807076.1:0-226 GCF_001891065.2 Hippocampus comes | reverse complement strand
ACAATTACAGTATTGTGATGCCTTGTATTTTTTTTTACCATTTTAGATGATTGTATTTTTTTTTACCATTTTAGATTATTACATTTTCATTGATAAACTTTCATTAAACAATTTTTGAATGTTAATTTTATTTTAAATTGAGTGTAATATTGTGTCACATGAATTTATTTTATACAACACAGTACAATAGGTTTTTATTAAGTTAAAATCATTTTAAAAATCATAA
>NW_017807075.1:0-229 GCF_001891065.2 Hippocampus comes | reverse complement strand
TTGATCGGAGCCGCTATCTACATGACGGCAAACACAATCACGTCCACTCCAGGGGCGTTCGATTTCTTAGCATATACAATCAGATTGTTTTTTTATTTTGAATCTGAAAATAATTCTTTTTTTTTTTTTTGTGGTGTTGGCGGGTTCCGTGACAATGCATGACAAGTGTGACTTAAATCTTTAAATGCATCATGATAGACAAAAACTTTCCATCTTAATACTGCCAGGA
>NW_017807074.1:0-565 GCF_001891065.2 Hippocampus comes | reverse complement strand
TTTATAATACAATGATCTGAGGGTTTTCTGCCTGCCGTTCACTAATTTATGAATGAAATATGCAGTCTGATGGATGAATCAATGGATGGATGTGTAATGTCACCAGCTGAATTGAAACATCCCTGGAAGATTGTCTGTAACATTGATGTGTGCGCGGTTATTTGTTTTCCTTCAGTAGTATGTAAACCATCATGTATATTTCCCATTGTCATTGAACACACCACAGGTCTCAGTTATCACAGATTATGCGATCCCCAACAAGAGGGAGGTCATCGGTGATACTGCCACGAAATTATCCACTGGTCATTTCTTACTGTCCGAAGTTAACTAAAATGTATTATTATTATTATTATTACAAATATCTAGGAACTTGTTTATCTATCTGCGACGTAAATAGGCTATTCTTCCACTAGATGGCAGAAGGTTCAATTGACCTGTGTAGCCACTTGTTGCCCTCCAACCGAATAACTTCCTGCGAAATGGCAGCATTGTGTTCAAGTGAACATGTCTAGATTTCACACCGAGTAAAGCTAATTTGTGAGTAAATAAAGACGAGATCATCATT
>NW_017807073.1:0-226 GCF_001891065.2 Hippocampus comes | reverse complement strand
TGTTTACTGTCATGACCGCTGTCCCTGAAAGGGTTTAAGTAAGAAACGAGGAAAACGGTGTTCAAAAACAACATCTAATAAAATCCAGAATGCACCGTGAGGGGCCACAACTGTATTTAAGTATCAAATGGAGGTGAGGCTCGGTTGTTGAGTGCCTCGTGGTTGGGCCGACACCCTTGGGGCCCTTCTGGGCACAGCCCAAAACAGCTACCCTTTTCCTGCCTTA
>NW_017807072.1:0-529 GCF_001891065.2 Hippocampus comes | reverse complement strand
TATGCTTTTGGCAGGATAAATCAGATTTCTCCACTCTTCACATTCAGAACTCCTCCTAATATTTGCCCAGCCTGAAAGTGCATGAACGAGAACAGTTCTACCATTGAATTAGTAGAATAATAATAATTAAAGCAGCAATGGACGGGACCGACTATGCTGCTCGGATGAGAGTTGATTATTGGAGCCAATTTTTATTCTCTGTATTGTATTGGCAAAGTGTTGATATGCCCGTTATTGGAATGTAATGGCACCTTAACTTATTTAATTGCAATTTTTGTGTGTTTATTTCTATTGGGATTGTGTTGGGAAAATAGTATTTACATTTATGTATTTATTAATGTAATTTTCCTGTTTGTATCGGATCTGGGTAAAGGGTAGGAATGGATGGCAATATAACAGGGCAGCTATTGTAATTGTAATTACTGTCATGGTTTACTTATTCCTTACTTTTTGGGCATTTTTAAAGTAGTAGTTAAGCAAAATTACTTCACTTCGACGGATTATATTGCATCAAACAAACCCAAGCAAC
>NW_017807071.1:0-1198 GCF_001891065.2 Hippocampus comes | reverse complement strand
GACTTCCTCATTTTAATGTGGTGAAAGGCTCAAACGACACAAACCGCTACAGTAATTTACTACAAGGGATATAAAAAGTCTACACACACGTTCAAATGTCATTTTTTTTGTGACGCAGAAATAACATAAAATCATTTCAAAACCACCTTTAATGTTGCCTAGAACCCATAGAACTCAAGTTGACTTTTTATCTTTGAGATTAGAAATAAAAATAAACATGGGGTTGCACGAGTGTACATACCCAATTGTCAATAGGAAGTGGCTGTGTTCAGAATTAAGCAATCCCATTCCCATGCATGTAAAATGAAGAGTGAGCACACAACTGCCACTAGTTAAAGTGCCTCTGATTTCCCCAAAATAAATCTGATCCCTTTCACTGTTTTTTTTCTTGATCCCCCCCTCCCCCCAAGCAGGAACCTGAATGTTATGTGCTAAAACTGAGCTGCTATTTCAAACTGGTGTTATTCTATTTACCTTGACAAAGGCTTCAATTCCAGCTCAAAAAAAAATAGCGCCAAAGCATGATGGTGCTTCCATGCAAAATAAAAAAACACTAAAACATCTGGGACTTATTTTTGGGTTAATCAGAGACATTTTAAATTGTGAAAAGTGTGTGCTGTGATCGGTTAATTCTAAACACAGCCACATCACAGTTTTACAAAAGTGTGCACACTTGTGCAATCACATTATTTCAGTTTTATTTTACTTGAATGAGGTGGGTGGGAGGTGGAGGGGGGCGGGGGTCATAGTTGTCAATGCACTTTCAGAATTCTATTGAACGGGACAAGCAATCAAACAGACAAATATAAAATGATGACACTCGCAAGGAGCTGCGAGTAGGTAGGTCACATCTCACGTTCAAACGTTCGCATTGTTGTGGTTCGGACGGAGAGACGGATGGATAGATAGATAGACAGATAGATAAATAGCTGTAAAGCAGAATCTCCCCATACTTTAAAATGAATAATGAAGAAATCGACTGACAAACATGGGTTGCCCATTTCAAAAACACACTGATTATATGGCATGATTTCGAAGCTACCACTGCCACCTACAGTTTACTTGAGAGCACCACATATTTTTCGGCATTATTTACAGCGATTTCTATTTTTTCCTAATGAGGGCAGTCGAGGACAACAAAACAGTTGAGACTGCCAAATAACTATCACGAAGTAGAAACTCGAACGAGATGGCTGTA
>NW_017807070.1:0-575 GCF_001891065.2 Hippocampus comes | reverse complement strand
TTTTCTAATCGGCTCATCCTCACAAGGGTCGCGAGCCCCAACTTGATTTATTTATATATATATTTTTTTCCTTACTCCTCTCCTGGTCTCCTGGTTTGGCATTTCTGGTGCTCCTCCCTCTTATTCATACTGCAGTGTATAGTCTCACCAGAAATTCCATTGAGGACATGAGGAGCAAGGTTGGGAGGGACAAGTAATTTGGATTTTGAATTGCTTCTTGAGCTCTTCATTTCATCGAGACGTCTTGTGGAGCTGATGTCGTGCGTGGCATTGCTTGTGATGAGATGTGGGTCACTTGAGCACAAGCTCAGCATCGATGCTAAAGGAGTATCAGATACATATCCAATTTATATCCACATAGGAAAAGAGACCCAGGTTTGATTTAAAACAAACAAAATTGGAATTGCATTGTTCACATTGCGTGAAAAATCTGATACATGTCCACTAGTCCACCCGGATTTGTATTTAAAGTGATGTGATCCTGCAGATGTGTCCTCCTCTGCATAGAATGCTTTGTGAAAATTGTACATAAAGCGGATGTGAAGTCACCATTCAGTCCTGTGATTGAGATTTGG